>NC_056736.1:399291866-399514366 GCF_019279795.1 Protopterus annectens
GTGGAATTGAACAGATACACCAGGGCATTTATTGTTATAGGAGCTTAGCTCCATATTTTAATATTAAGCTGGAAATAATTACACTGATTTGTGCAGTTTTGTATTAAGTTCATGTATGTCTGTTGAGATCACTTTGTAAGTAGTTGATTGAGTAAGAATATGCCTGTGTAATGGACAGACTTTTGCACAGGAGCTGGGATATGGGATTGCAAGTTGCAGTAGACTGTGATCAAGTCAAATTAGTAATATATTTTATTATATGAAATTATGTTGCTTGTCTGCAGGATTTCATTCCATGTATCAAGATCATCTTTCGTGCAAGAGGTATGTTGTTGTGTTGCAAGGGGTGGATTGATGCTGTCAGATCTTGCTACACCTTCCCAGTTTCTAAGGAAAAAATATGCACTGCTGCTAGTTCTTTTAAGTACTGAAGGAGGTAGCTCATCCAGTCCCTACATCTTAGGTTCCTAGTATCCCCTTTCATTCTTTACACGTTCCTTGTTCATTTTCCCATTTGTTCATTTATTCTCACCAACAAGTCTTGCATTCTGCTCTCCAATTTTTATGACTAGCAACAGCCATAACTGTCAGTTTACAACCATAAACACTCCCTTTCTTTTTTATCTTAAGTACTTCACTTTGTCAGTGAGGTTATCCTACATTAATCGGCAATGAATTTACATTCATTTTTTCATATCTCTTAGCCATCTCCATGTTCAGCTCGATTTGCTTAATGATTAATGAGTTTTTTTTCACACCTTTTGGCAGATGCTTCTTTTTCTTTCCATTTCTGATTTAGCCTCTCATCCATTTGTATTTTCTTAGTTATTTTAATTATTTCTTTGTTCACTTCTCTTACATTCGTTGGCTTATTGATTCCATGTAAAATAAAATTTCTTTCATAGCCATTCAACTTAAATTCTTGCCCATTCTCCCATATTCAGTTACCTTTATTAGTATTTGTCCTCTTCTTCATTTAACAAGTCATTCAGTCGCTGACCCATTTGCTGTATTAATGTCAAACGTACAGCAGTTGATAACTTCAGCTTCTCTGATTGCCTGTTATTCATATCATAAAGTTTGGGTTGATTTAACAAACTTGCTCAGCTTCAATAAGCTTACAAATAAAGATTGATAAATTGAACTAATTAGTATAAAAAGATTCCTGAGTGACATTAAGGGTCATATATTATTGATTACATTAATTCTGTGAACTTGACATGGGTTTCATATTTTTTAGCAAAGGGCAATGTATATAGAATGTAAGTTTAGACAGAAGCAGAGCACACATTTTACTTGTCTATCCATTTATGTAAAAGATTATGAGTAACAGAAAGTCCAAACAAGGGTGGATAAATGTACCTGCATCTTTATGTGACTGAAGACATATAATATCTGTTCTCATTGTAAGACTCCTCTAGCTAAAGCCAATAACATAATTTAGTGAGTCTAGTTAACTTAGCTCTCATCTTTGAATCAATATTTGTCTGCCAATATCAAAGCTGAACTATCATATAATAAATTCTATTAATGTTAGGAGGCTACAGTTGTCTGACTATTGATTTGTGCAGTAGGTTTAATAAGTCTGTTAATGATGAAGTAAGGATAGCATTGCTTACTATGCCCCTATTCTCAATACACCGATAGGTAGGGTTACCACCTGTCCCACTTTGCGAGGGACAGTCGCTCTTTGGGCAGTTGTGTCCTGCAAAAATATTGTAAGAATGGCAACTGTCCTGAAATATTAGGGCAAAATTATTTCCTACATTTTATGTAATAGTTGCATAAAACAGTTATTTTGTATCTGAAACACCTAAATGTTATAAGAAACAGAATAAGCAACTAAAATGCTACAAGAATAAGCTTTTATTTAGGCAAAAAGTGAAGTTCTGTCCCTTGTACTGTAGATTATTCACCATACGGCTCTGCAGGCATCAGGAACAGAAAAAGAGGGCGTTCCCATCAGCTGATGTCACTGTGATGTCACAAAATGGGTGGAGCGGTATGGGAGAGGGGATGGGAATGGGTGGAGTTATGGGTGATGCGTGGGGTGTGACCTTAGTCCAGTTTTAGCCACAAAGAAAGCTAGCAACCCTAAAAATAATTGAAAAAGAAAACTGACAAAAAACAGCATACGACATTAAAACAAGTATTTTTGCTGGAGGACAGACAAACCCCTTACACCTTCACATGTGGAGGACTCTACCTACTACATTAGATATACCAATTCCAAGATCCCACAATACCAGAGAAAAGGGAAAGATCCCCCATCTCTGGTATTCAGGCATCTTGCAAAAATCCTGCTTGTTTTTTTTTTTTTTTTTTTAATGCATTAATTTCATGAGTTTATTCATTGCACAATACATTTGAAAATAATGACGTTTAGCCACATGTGGTGTTTCCAGATAGATATAGATACAGATGTAAGAGATGAGAGAAATGCAAATATAGATATAGACATAAACATACTGTAGATATATGTCATGCATGCATGTTTCTTGTTTGCTTTTATATTTTTTTGTTTTTTACAGTTTGTTTGTTTTACCCAAGGTATACATTTTTTTTTTCCTGCTATGTGCTCATCATAGTTTTTGCCTGTTCTAATTCTGGAATCATTAGTGTGCCCTGCTGTCCAGAGTTTAGGAATGATTTAGGCTGTAAAATATTTGAATTACTAATGATCACTGCTGCAATAGAGCACTTCATTTATCATACTAATTGTTCACATTCTGATATTTTTGTTAGATGAAAACCAAGGCTGGCATTTCATACTATATTTTATACTTATCTGCCAAAGTTCAAGTGAGTGTGGTTTATCATTCTAAAATAATCCAGAACCCTGGCTCCAAGATACACTAACCCTAGAGTTTGTTTACCTGTTCTCTTTTATTATGCAACTGCAAGACTCCAGAAAAGATCCATCACTTTAAAAAGTTCAGCTACCAAACTAAATTATTCTTAGGCACTGGACTGGAAAGAACATTCAGTCTTATGCAAGACTCCATTAGGAAATTCTGTTTGTTCTTAATGCTTGAACATTCTGTAACACACCTCCATATTAAAAGAGAAGGCTTTCATTTTTATAGGCTATGTATCTCTCATATTATGCTAACATGGCTTTTTTTTTACTTTTATGTGACCCCTGCCAAACCTACTTCTCTTTCTTTCAAATGAATTTTAATGGCTTGCTGTAAGTTTGCTTTTATTTATAAAATTCTTCTGTGAATGCCATCTTCAGGTGTAAGTTATAGAACTGGAAATTGTCTCTTTCTGTTATTTATCTTTCTTTCATTACATATTGCATCTCTTCTTTGCTTTATTTCTGAACAGAGTAGGTGTTTTGTTAAGACAATTTTTCCATATTTGTATTCTGTCTGTTACATATTTGTATATACATTAACAAAGCAGATTCTACCATAGAAAAATAAATAAAACTGAAAATCAGGGTACTCTTTTGGGTGCAATTTACTAATTTGTATACCTGTCCTGACTCACAGTGGACTTCTCATCTTGGGAAATGTTAAAACTGTTTTTGTGGTCATATGTTACTCTTCTATAATAAAAATGCATTTATCTTAAATGCCTACATCTGCCTAAATGCTTATTAAATGATATTACAAAAATATTAAATCAATAACCTCTATGGAGAAACATGAATTCTGACAGCCAATGCTTCTTTTAAAAAGTTTGGCTACTGCTGTGATGAAATCCTGTATAAATGATTGAGACAGACAAGCATACTGATTAATAAATTATTGTTCTTCCAGCCAGGCTGTTGGTTTTGTTTTTTTTATTTTTACTCTTTAATCCACTTTGTTCTTGCCACAATGGTGCAACAGTTAGCATTGTTGCCTCACAGCAAGAGGTTCTCCCTTTCGATTCTTGTCTGGAGTGCCTTCTGTGTGGAGTCTGCATGTCCTCCCCGTGGCTGAGTGACGTTAAAGACATGCAGGTAGGTGTGTGCATGAATGGGTGTGCCTTCTTTGAAGGTTGGGCGTTGGGCTGGCAACTTGGCACCATAAAAATCCACTGCCAATCATTAGTGGACCGGAGTTCCACTGTGGCGACCCCTAACCGGGAAAAGCCGAAAGACTTTTTATCCATTTTGTTCTTTATGATGCACTGTTGTGTATTTCCTTGACCATATTACAGTGTCAAACATTAACAAATGCATGAAACTAGAACTGCAATTTAGGTGAACAATATATACAAATGGGGAGTGGCTAAGGTTGAGGTTTTCAGCTCTCTGTTATAATTTGACACCTGAAACAGCCAAAAAAGAGATTTAAAAGGAGAACAGCTAATATCAAAACTTAATGTTTAATTTTTTTTTTTTTTTTTGCAGAGAGAACCTCCCCCCCTTGCATTCCCCTTACCTCTGCTATTATACACATTAACTTGAAGATTGCTGCACATTAGAGATAAGGAAAACTCTTGAGACATCACAATGTCAATCTTTCTTCATTTTCGTTCATAGGTTCATACTAGGCTATCTGCCCTAGGGCATTTATAAGCCTAGCCAGAGTGTGTTTGGCTTTTGTCACCCATTTTAAATTAATTTTGCTATGCCCTTTTTCGAGGTTAGTATACTGTGCCTCTGTCTAACAGTGACACAGAAGTGATACCCGGGGTAAACCTACGATCTCCCATCCACTCATCAAGATTCCTCTTGAACAGAGTCAATGAGAGACTCTGCTTAACCTGGACTGGGATTTTATTCCAGAGTAAAGGGAGCCTCTGGGTTATGAATCTGTCCCTCTAGCATGTCCTATTTATTTCAGTGCTGAGGTTCAAGTCTCTCGAGCGCGTAGCTCGATGGGATTTGGATTTTCTGAGGTGCAGCATGTCCATTAATTCTGGGTTGGACATGGCTTTATACATCAGGCACATATCGCCTCTGAGCAGGCGGTATGCCACTGAGTAGAGCTGGAGTTTCTTTAACCGGGCAGCATATGGCATCTGTTTGAGCCCTTTGATCCTCTTGGTGAGGTACTTTTGGGGTCTTTCCAGTTGCTGCAGGTGTCTGGTAAGGTACATCCCAAAAGGGGCATTGTACTCAATTATGGGCCTGATGAGGGATGAGTAAAGAGGCACGATGACCTCCCCTGATCTAGATGTGAATCCCTTCATGATTAGGTGGGCTATATAAAATGTTTTTCTAACCACTTTGGCCACGTGGTTGTCAAATGAGAGAGTGCTATCAACTTGGGTCCCCAGGTCCCTAATTACTTCTTCTGTACTTAATGGATTACCACCTATGTGGTAATTTGTGGGCACTTTGTTTTTGCCAAAGGGGATGACTATACACTTTTTGGCGTTTAGCTTGAAGCCATGGCTCTGGCACCAGTTGTCTGTTTCTATGAGGCCCTTTTGGAGGATGCTTGTGTCGATTATGGCTCCCAGTTTGCAGTCATCTGCGAACTTGGTCAGCCACAGTCCTTCCATGTTGGCCTGTACCTCCGAGAAATATATACCGAACAAGAGAGGTCCCAGGACTGAGTCTTGTGGGATGCCACTTGTAACTGGTTTGGAGTCTGACATGGCTCCAGCAATTCTAACCATGTGGGTTCTGTCCTTGAGCCAGTTTGCAACCCATCTAGTGACATAGGGGCTTATATTTAATCTGGTGAGCTTATCTATAATGCCCGAGTGGGGTATTGTATCGAAGGCTTTTGCGAGGTCCAGGTAGGCTGTGTGGACCACCTTCCCCTCATCAGTGGCCTTGGTGACTGTTTCAAAGAAATCTACCAGGTTTAAGAGGCAGGATCTGCCCTTAACAAAGCCAAACTGGGTAGGATCCAGTGTCTGTAGGTCCCCAATATCTTTATTTATGAGGTCCATGATGATCCTTTCCATAGCTTTGCAGACCAAGCTAGTCAGGCTTATGGGGCGATAGTTTCCAGGATCCGTTGAGGCACCACCTTTGTGGAGAGGGACCACTGTTGCTGTACGCCACTTTTTGGGTACATATCCTGTAGTAAGGCTGAGATTGAACAGTAGTTTTATGTTTGGGTTTAGCTCTTCTTGGAGTTCATGTAGGACGCAGCCCGGGACACCGTCTGGTCCCATTGATGCTGTGTTTTTTGCTTTGGAGAGGGCGGCTCTTACCTGAGCATCTGAGATGTCAGGGGGGCAGCACTCTGCTGGGATAGATATTTGCCCTTTTGGTGGGGAGGGGGGGTTTGCGCTGAACCTGTCAGCTAGGATGTTGGCAATGTCTGTGAGTTCGGTGTATTTTTTGTCATTTTGGACTAATTCTGAGCATATCTGGGAATTCCCACCCAGGTTCCTAACATAACTAAAGAAAGCCTTGTGATTATCATTAGTGTCCTGTGCAATTTTTCTCTCAAAGCTGGCCTTAGACGATTTTATGAGTGCCCGTAGTTTTTTGCTAATACTGATCAGAGATGCCTCCCCTTTTTGGGATTTTGCTCTATCATGTAGTAGCTTCCTCCTTCTATTGTATAGTTTGTTTATTGCTGGGGTCCACCAGACAGGACGTCTGCCTTTGGAGGATTGGGTCTTGGCTTTATTTGTTATTGCATGATCCATGCATTCCTGAAGGTGTTCATAGAATGCGTTTATAAAGGATTCTGCGGTCTGGTCCATATTTTCCACAGGCCCGGGGGCTTTGAAGGATTCCACCTCAGTTTTGAGGAGTGTGAAATTTGCTTTAGAGAAGTTTTTCACTGTGGTTTTCTGGGCAGGGGGTGGGGTCGGGATGTGAATATCCAGTGAGATTAGTTTATGGTCTGATCTTACCAGTGAGGGACACACTTCTGGTCTGGAGCATAGAGTCCCCATGTAGGTGATGATCAGGTCCAGTATGTTTTCCCCTCTTGTGGGAGTGGTAACAAGTTGTTACATAGCATTTGAGTTTATAAATTCTAGGAACCTTTGGGCTAGGGTGTTGGAGCTAGAGTAATGCTCCCAGCCTATGTTTGGGTAGTTGAAGTCGCCCAATATAATGGTGTTTGGAGATACCTTAATATTTTCCAGTGTTCTCAGGAAGGCCGAGTGGGGTTCCTGGGTTTGGGAGGTGGTCTGTAGCAGGCTATAAACTGGAAGGCAGTTTTACCCACTGTTAGTTGCACATGGATAGTCTCTGATGCTTCGTGCTGTGCCACCAACCTGGAGGTGTGGGTATCTTTGAAGAATATTTATACTCCCCCTCCTTTTGTGGTTCGGTCCAAGTTTTGGGGCCGAAAAGCATGGTATGAGGTATAACCTGATAGTGCTGGGGTGCTCCCGGGAGCCTTGAACCAGGTTTCTGTTACTGCACAGATATCGATGTTCTTCATGCTAAGGAGAGTTTCGAGTGCGTGCATCTTGAGGTTTAGACTTCTGGCGTTGAGTAGCATTACTCTTAGTTTCTTATCCCTTGTGATACCTATGGAGGTGGGTTTGCCTTTTGAGCCTTGCCTAAAAAAGGCACTATGGGGGTAGCAAGAGCCTTTGCCAATATCTGAAAGCCCAGGGGTGACAGGTGCAAGCCGTCCCTAGCGAAGCATCGTGGCTTATCGAGCATGTCATCCCAGGCTGACAGGCATTGGATCCCCTTTGAATGACACCAATACTTAAGCCAATTGCTGAAATTGATCATCTTGTCTTCCTATTGTGGCATCATTCTTGGTGAGGGTAAGATGCTACTCAAGGTCAGGGTCATACCGGCCTGGGCTACATGCTCAGAGAGCTCCTCTATGTCTCTTTTCATGTAGTCCAGGGAGGTACGTCTCAGGTCATTCACACCAGCATGGACAATGACTGAGTCATATTTGTACTTGCCTTGGAGTGACCCGAGTGCTTGTGTTATGTGGCGGATCCTAGCACCCGACAGGCAGCTCACCGTGACCTTCTCCTTGTTCAGCCTGTTCTCCTTGTTCATGTATTATCTTTGCTGTTTTTGGACTTTCAGTTCCAAGTCTCAGGTATTTGCATGGTTACTGTTTATTTACTGTGGTGATATTTAACCCCAAAGCTGAAGCCCTGTTTTAAATGCTGACAGAGGGATCGAATAAATTGTTGCCCATTACAAGTATTATGCATTGCTATTATACAATGCTGTTACAGTAAACTTTCAGTTAACTGGCACCCATGGGGATTGGTAAATGCCGGATAACTGTAGTTTCTGGTTGTTTGAGAGTTAGGATTAAAAATAGGCCTAATTAATACTGTACCCTATACTATTTGTTTGATTTGACTTGTTCTCAGGTTGTGGAGAGAGGGATATTTATTCATATCTTCCTTTTTAAAACTCTAAAAATGTAAGGTATATTTCTGCTGTGGCGGGGGTGCAGAAAGTGCAACACATGAAAATTGTACTGTATTTCTCCGATATTTTTTTGCCAGTTGCTTGAGTTCTGGTTAACTGAGAGTTTATAAATACAAGTTCAAAAACAGGAGAACCAATCAAAAGCCATGATAAGTTAATGACATCACCTCTTACATCACATTAATACAATTAATTGAAAACCTAATAAATAGACATAGGGAAAAAACCTATATGTATACATAATTTAAATGCATCAGAAAAAATATATAAAAATACACCTATATATATATATATATATATATATATATATATATATATATATATATATTATATATATATATATATATATATATATAAAATAAAAACCTACATCTATAAACACGCTATATATCATGATACTAATAAAAATATATAAAAAGAATGTATATAGAATATATAAAATATATAGGATCAATGTTTAAGGGCTCCAGCTTTAAGAAAGGGTTTTAGAGAAACTCTGTTGTTTAAACCTGGTGGTTTATCTGCCTGAAACTTTAATATCCATTTTTGTTCAACAGCTTCAGTGCTATTATTCAAGTCACCACCTCTTTTACTACTACCTACAATTTCCAGCACTAAAAATGTAGACATATGCTCTGAACCCTCTTTTTTCACGTGCATAGCTAAAGCATTGCATTCTTTCACATTTTTCACATCCCTACAATGTTCTAATATCCTTTCTTTAAAAGAACAATTGGTTTTCCCTATATAAAAGGAGAAACATTTTGTGCAAAAGCTGAAGTAGACCACATTTCTGGTTTTACAATCAACATAAAACTGTGTATCAATCTTAAAGCCAAGAGACGGATGTATAAAATGTCCTCCAAGATGAATGTGTGCACAGGCCATACAATTCCTGCATGTATATGTACCTTGTCTACCTGATGGAACATATTTCTATGAATAAGATTTATAGCACAACTGATCTTTGATAGATCTATTATTTCGAAAAATAAAATTGGGCCTACTTCCTATCACCACCTTCAACTCATCCATCGTCTGCAGAATAGCCCAATTATTTTTAATTACGTCGCATTCCATGCTTACATTACTGGTAAAAGTCAGAGGCATTCTCACTTCATTCTGTACATGTACATCTACAGTTAATTCATTACCATTGGTCACAGATTCTACCTCGGGTATTGCTGACAATCCATTCTTGTTGAAATAAGGTCTACACCTGCTTTGTCTCTCTTTCCATGCATCTTGTATCTGGCTATCAATGGCTTTCTCTTTATACCCTCTCTCCACAAACTCATTCTTCAGTGAAGCCAATCCCAATTCCAATTTGGTATCATCATTGTACAGGCACATGATCCTGTAGATCTGCCCTTTCAAGACATTATGTTTAATATGTTTGGGGTGCATACTCTTGTAGTGCAACACATTGTTTTACCTGACAGGTTTTCTGTATAGTGTTGTACTTACAGAATGTACTCTCTCTCTCTCTACTAATCTGCACATCCAGGAAATCAATTTCACTCTGGGAATATTTATAAGTAAACTTTAGAAAACTAGTAACAGTATTCAAAAACTGCATAAACTCCAACAGTAATACCTCAGTGCCACCCCACAACATAAAACCGTCATCTACAAAGCGCTTGTACCACAGAATCGATTCACTGTATACGTTGTTGGACAGAATGGCATTAACTTCCCTCTGACTATTACCAGTAATGTAAACATGGTATGCAACGTAATTAAGAATAATTGGGCTATTCTGCAGACGGTGGATGAGTTGAAGGGGGTGACAGGAAGTAGGCCCAATTTTATTTTTCGAAATAATAGATCTATCAAAAATCAGTTGCGCTATAAATCTTATTCACAGAAATATGTTCCATCAGATAGACAAGGTACATATACATGCAGGAATTGTATGGCCTGTGCACACATTCATCTTGGAGGGCATTTTATACATCCGTCTCTTGGCTTTAAGATTGATACACAGTTTTATGCTGATTGTAAGACCAGAAATGTGGTTTACTTCAGCTTTTGCACAAAATGTTTCTCCTTTTATATAGGGAAAAAACAATCGTTCTTTTAAAGAAAGGATATTAGAACATTGTAGGGATGTGAAAAATGTGAAAGAGAGCAATGCTTTAGCTATGCACATGAAAAAAGAGGGTTCAGAGCATATGTTTAAATTTTTAGTGTTGGAAATTGTAGGTAGTAGTAAAAGAGGTGGTGACTTGAATAATAGCACTGAAGCTGTTGAACAAAAATGGATATTAAAGTTTCAGGCAGATAAACCACCAGGTTTAAACAACAGAGTTCCTCTAAAACCCTTTCTTCAAGCTAGAGCCCTTAAACATTGATCCTATATATTTTATATATTCTATATACATTATTTTTATATATTTTTTATTAGTATCATGATATATAGTGTGTTTATAAACATAGGTTTTTTATTTTATAAATATATATATATATATATATATATATATATATATATATATATATATATATATATGTATTTTTATATATATTTTCTGATGCGTTTAGTTTATGTCTATATATAGTTTTTTTCCCTATGCCTATTTATTAGGTTTTCAATTAATTGTATTATAGGTTCATAGGTTCATAGATTAGTACTAAGCTAACTGCCCTTGCGAGCCATTTTAAGCCTAGCCAATTATCCCTTGTGAGACTCAAACCCAGCATTTTGTGTTTGTAAGGCAAATACCTTAACCATTAGGCCATTAACTTAACCATTAGGCCATTAACTTATCATGGCTTTTGATTTAGTTCTCCTATTTTTGAACTTGTATTTATAGGCATATTTATTTTTGTATAAGTAAGTCTGATGAAGCAGAACATCCGTGAAACCGCTAACTTTTTTATTAAACAAGTTTTATTTCTGCCATGTGTAACCAGTGATTTGTTGCTGTTGCTCAATTTATTTTTGTTACATTGGTTACTTTATTCGTTTGGGTGTTTTTGTGTTTTTTTTTTTAACTGAGAGTTTACTGTATTTTATTCTTTTACATTTGTTTTAGCGACTTTGTTGTTTTAATAGTTTTTTTGTTATTTGCAAATTTGCAATATTACAGTTTTGTAAGTGAGAATGAATGGCAGAGCTAAAACAAATGAGGGGTGAAGGCCCATAATCAGGGACTCTTTTAAAATATTGCTACCAGCCGAATGTTAATATTATTATTATTGTTATTATTTGTCTTTGTTTACCGGGAAAGTAATACCCATTTTCTGCGGAGACCCAGTGAGAAAAGCTCCATTTGCTTACATTGCATTACACTAAGTTCCAGTCAAACAGAGTAGTTCCATTTCCATTTCCATTTAATCACAAACAGTAGTTACAATTCTATTTACATTTAAACACAAACAGTAGTTATATTTATACATATACATGCTAAGATTTTACAGTGGTGGAATTTACTAAAGTGAAAGCACTTTTTCTGGAGGCTAATAGTGTAGTAAAGGCACAAAACTTTTTATGAGTACAAAACAGTTGTTATTTGTAAATGGTATGTAAGCAAAAGGCAAAGTTTTGTAAAAAAGAGTTAAGGTATAGAAAGCCTAATTGTATGACAGAGAAGAAATTTCAGAAGTTTTGTCAAGGTATGGACTTCAAAACTACATTCAGAAATTTGGGAAGTGAACCCACATGCTAAGTAAGTTTACATGCATGTTGCTCTTGTTGTCATATTCTGGGCATCAGCTAAAGGTTGTGGGACAAATTGGGTTGAACTGTGCATAAAAAATAAAGCATATAGGCATTTTTTTTCATTTAAAGTAACCGAAAATACTTGGCAAAAGCATGCATGTCTAAAGACATAATTAAAAGTTTCAGGCTATATAGCTAGTAAATGGAGATATCAAAACTTTGCATAATGATGGTGCAGTTTAGAACCAAAATAACTGGACTGTTACACAAGTAGGTCAGTGAAAATGTGTTATGTGATTTGTTAATTGGCTGCTCAAATCATGTGACCACTAAACACTTGCATCATGTGAGTTTGTAAAACTGCACAAATTATTTATATTATTAACTTAAGGATATTTGATTAAATGTTGCACTTAAACAAAGCCTCAAATATATTAGTGGTTTTAGGGGTTCACACCAATGATTAGACTTCTCTGATTAGTGTTTCCTTCTATTGCACTACTAATGTGTACCAGATAAAGCTTTTACTAGTCATTAGCTGATTTGCTGCAGGACTTCATGCTACAAAGGAACTACTGCTGATGGCAACAGTTGAGGGCTCAAGCAACTACATGAGTAGAATTTATGAAACAAATAACATCTGTATACATCTCTAAAGTAAAAGTTTGCTCTAAGATGTAAGTCATGTCTTGACTTGTTCCAACCTAACTCTTGTATTTCCTGGGCTGTTTCCTAGAGATCAAGACATAGCAGATATTTTTTCTCCTGAAAGAATGACAAACATTTTATCTACAGGTCAGTTTTGTTTCATAGGTTCATTGGATAAGTACTAGGCTTTCTACCCTTGCAGGCCATTTTAAAGTTTCCTTTTTTATGTTTGAATTGACCTAATCCATTTGGTCAGAGATTAGCCTTGCCTATCCAATGGTCAATAATTATATATTATCCCTAATAATAATCACTGGGATTATAGTGTAGATAATTTGAGGAGACCCATGCATGGGATAATGCATTCAGGAGCTATGTATGTAGCACAAGGGGCAGTCCTGGAGTAAATGTTCTATTTCCTATCCATAGATCAAAGTTGCACTTGAATGAACTTTATTTTATATGGATGAGGAGTCTGTTCCAGAGCAGTGGTATCCTTTTCAAAATATGCCTGTCTCTACAAACTGTTTGATGTTGCAGAAGAGGTTTAGATGCCTAGACTGAGTATTTTTGATGACATTTAACTTGTTGATGTGTAATTCAATCCATCAGTACTGAGTCAGAGGATGACTTGTATGCCAGATACAGGTCACCTCTTAGCAATCTGTAGGATTCTGAATACAGTAGTAGGGCTTTGAGTCAGTCTATGTAGGACATTTGTTTAGGCCTTCTATCCTTTTAGTAAGGTATATCTGTAGGTGTTCCAGATGTTGCACATTTGGACAGATATATGCCAAAGGGGGCATTATGGTTATTCTAACGATGGCTGAGTAAAGGGGGACAATGACATACCTAGATCTAGACACATTCCCTTTCTTTATAAGCTGTGCAATACAAAGGACTATCTTATGTCAGAGGACACATGTTGCTCAAAAGGTACATCACTGTCCATATAAGTTCTCAAATCCCAAACCACTCGGTCAACTCTTAGAGTTGTATTGCCAATGTGGTAGTTTCCTGGGGTAGGTGACTCCCCAAAAGATACAATGATGCATTTTGTGGCATTTAGTTTCAGTCTGTGATTTTGGCACCAGGTATTCATTTGGGCCAAACCTTCCAGCAGGATGGCTAAGATTTTGTCAGCAGATTTTTATTTTCTCAGCATATGCTTTTGAGCTTTTTTTTTTTTTTTTTTTAATCTGAATTTTATTATTTTTAAACACCTTTATGGAATTATCACTTGTGACATGGGCAAACTTACTTTTATATAAAAGCAATCAAGCCATGTTAACAAGTTCACATTTACAAACATCACATATACTGTTCTATGCCAAATAATGAAAGAAACATTACATGAATTGTTCAGTTTCTGTATTCTCTTAAACCTCATTCCTCCTCTAAAACATTTTTCTACTTGCATTGTTCACACAAATTACATTTTTTCTGTGTAATTTACTGCTGCCCTTTTCTAAAGATTCCAGTTCCTGTTCTTTTATCTCTGTTACAATATTCACTACTTCAAGAAGAGCTGGTTTGGAGTTTGATTCACATTTCCTAGTAATTGTTTGTTTATGCTTCAGACCTCTTGTACTAATGCAGGCTTCTGCACCCATGATGCCATTCACATCCTCCACAAGGGTTATTCAGCAAACTGTTAAGAGTTCATTGGTTTTAAGACAGCCTCCTTGAATTCACCTATCAAAATCTGAAATATTTGGTTCTTCCTGCCAGCTAAAAACTCTCCTCCTCTGACTCCCAAAATTGCATTAAGAATGAATGATTCTTTGCTTGCAAGGGAAGGTCAGTCCTCAAACCATCTAGCACAAGGACTTTGGTCCAGACAAGAAAGAAAAAGTCACATCAGTGGCAGATATTCCAGCAGGTCTTCCTTTCATCCTCAGCAGAACAGGATTCCTTCCATAAGGCTACAGTTTTATTTATAAAGCAATATCACAGTGGTGTGGCTCTTCAACATGTAGGGAAAGACTCACACTTACCCTTTCTGCAGAGACCATGACAATGTGAGAATGAGTCATTAAAAACAGATTCCTATCTGCAGTTCATATTCCAGGGCATCCAAGTGCCTGGCAGACATGCCAATTAGGAACTTTATGAAGTTCCAGTAGTAATTCCTTTGCCCTTGAGAACAAAAGTGATATTCAGAAAGTGGGGCTGACCAGTCTGAAGTCCTTTTACCTCCCTCAAAAACAGAAACATTTTGGAGATACTTTTCCTTAATTACTGTCTCAATGCCACATGCAAGGATACACTGATGCAAACCTAAACCGGAGGCCTGTTCGGTATATTTTCAACACAAATACTGAGAGAAAAAAACTAAAAATCAAACCTTTAAAGCACTCCCACAGTTGTCATTTAAACAACCACTAAATCTAAAATATCTTCTTATGAAAAGCACACTTGGAGCAGAAAAGAATACAGTCCAAAAGACACAAAACTGTACAACCATCCAAACTGCAAAACATGTCACATGATATGTACAGCTTCCAGCATAACAGTTTCATGGAGTAGAGGTCTCAAAGTACATGGTTCATTTACACGCACTTCTAAAAATGCGAATTACCTAATGAAATGGAGGAAATATCCAGAGAGGGGTTACACGGGAGAGACAGGCCAGACACTCAGAATTAGGATGAATGCCCATAGACACACAGTTGCATGCAGAATGAGTGACAAGCCATTGGCAGCTTCTTATTCACAGTCTAGTTGTTATGTGGCTGCCATGTTAATTATGGTTATTAAAGGATATTTCCGTATACCTTTGGAAAGAAGAACAATAGTGATTAAACCAATTCAGCTCTTCAATCTAACAGTCAGCAGTTTAAGCCTGGATATGAGCTTTATGAAACACTACAGCACTTAGCAACTAAAAGTGGACACAAAATAAAGTGTACTGAAGGGAAACAGATACTTTTTGAAGTGGTAATGCATGATTTTATGGTAAATGTATCCTGAATTCATACTTCTGATAATCGCAGAAATTAACTGTATGTGTAAGATTACTGGAGTTTTTGATTTAGTACTTTTGTTTTATTTATGACAAGACTGTAGTTATGTTCACACAGTTGGCCAGAGGGCATAGGAGTCAGTTTACAAACTTGTTTGCTACTATAAATCAGGCAAACTGATTCCCTTACAGAGAACTCTGCAATGCTTTCCCAGTGTTTCTTGATAAACTTGTACTGGTTTATACAGTGATCACTACTGATTTGAGCATTTTTAAACATTTATTTCAATTATGTGACAAAAATAGTGTTGGCTTTTCAAGTGTGCTACCAAATCTCTTTGCAAAAGGGTGAATTAGCCAGGGGCTTAGTTGTTTGTTAGTTGTTTAATCTGAACTTGAGAGCTACTTTTGCTATGCTTTCACACTAAGAAATTCCAGGACCAGACATTTTGTGGCAGAAGGTGTTTACCTGGTCTCTCTGAGTCTGGAAGCACTGCAAGAAGCTCAACGTGAGGTTATTTAATGTCTAGAGGACATAGGAGTCAGTTTTCAAGCTTTTTTTCTCTCCCCAGAGCTGCCTCCCCAGGCCACTGGGGTTAGCAGTGCCCTGTAGAGTAGCAGATGACTAGACAGTAAAATTTTCCAAAATAAGTTAGGATTAGATCTGAAACCTGTTAAACAGTGTGTCATTATGCAGAAATAAGCTTAGAACAGCTAACATGCATCAAATATCACTACCCTGTCCAAGCATTATATAGCATCCTACTCTTAACCCCAAAAACTATCCTTGGAGACCCCTGTTAAAATCCAGTCCTTAATCCTAAACAGCCAATCCTACTGCAGGACGAGTCAACACGGGCATTCAAATTCCAAATGTCTCTGTGGCCATCTTGGTAGATTTGGGCACCTAAGGCAATGTAGCAATTCTCTCATATTCTAAGACAACCTGTCAATCATTGAAGAAAATAACACAGTATGTGGGAGATGTAAATACACAACTTCCTTGGAGACAAAAATCTCACATAAAATGATGTTGTCAGGAATACCCTCACTATATCCCTCACATATACCGTTTGCCACACACACAGATTGTCTTATGCTAATGCACTTTAAAAACCTTCACAAATCTCAAAGACCTCCAAAGCCACCTAATTAATGATAACACTGCTCCTCAGCAATTACTGAATCAAGCAACAAAATCAACTCCAAACATCTCACATAGTCCTGCAAGTGCAAAGCCCATAAGGCAAGCAAGCATGCACTTTACCTAATACGCTTATCACTGGAGACTCCATTGTATGACACACAGATGCCCCACTCAGCACATTGGACAAGGAGAAGATAACAGTTAGTTGCCTATCTGGAGCCAGGATCTGCAATATCACACACATACATTCAAGTTACTGCACCCCAGATACCAATATGATTCATTCAGTGTCTATGTGGGTGTAAATGACCTGAGACATACCTCAATTGACTATATGAAAAGAGACGTAATGGCTCTCTCAGAATACATGTCACAAATCAGTATCAACCTTGCATTGAGCAGCATTCTATCTTCACCACAGAAAATGTCAAAGTATGAACATGAAATTATTGATTTTAAAAGTTGACTTAGTTTCTAGTGTCATTCCAGGGGGCCAATATCTGTCAACATGAGAAAACATGGTCAAAAGACCACATTCCTTTGCCAAGGATTGGTTGCACTTCTACCACCTAAGCTTTCAGATATTGGCTAAAACTTTATTTACCGCCTTAGAGTCCTTTTAGGCAATGCCAAAAAGACAAAACTGCCAACATAGTGAAAAAAGTCCACAAGCACCCTTTAAGGTTTTACTGCTCAATGCTTGAAGCCTAAACAAAAAACTCCACACCCCCTCAAGCCCTCCTCACTCTGGAGAATGTAGGCTTCTGTGCAGTGATTAAGACTTGGTTTAAACCTGTAGAAAGTACTCTGGAAGTGCAAGGCTACATTGCCTACCACATATTTAGACCAACAGCAGCACAGACTAGAGCCAAGAGTAAAGCTGTTTCAGTCTATGTTAACAACAAATATACCTCCAGGTTGGTTAAACAGGATGATACCATGGAGCTCATCCATGTGCAAGTCAGCATAGGTAAGGTCCCTCAGCATATCACAGCCTAGCTACAGGTCACCATCTATGCCTCTAGACTCTCATGATTCTTTCCTAAACTTACTCGAGGCACTCACCATGTAACCAAACACCCTGTTCAAGAGTAATTTTAACTACTCCTCTATAGACTGGGAAATGTACACTGCCTCAAGCTCACAGGCACAATGTTTCCTGGACTTTATTAACACAAACACTCTGGAACAGTGCATGCTCCAACCAGATGATCAACTATACTGGATCTGGTATTCACCGACATGGTAGACCATTGAACCCCGTGTCACATCCTCACTAGTGAGGTTGGATCACAAAGCCATCTCATCTGAAATAAAAAAATAAACCCAAAGAATCTAGCTAAACCGGTAACAGTTAGCAACTATTCAAAGCCAAACTACATCCTATTAGTGACAGTGAATGGTTGCATAGAGGCTGCTGTACCACAGAAATAAACCCAAAACAAACCCTAAAAACAAGCCCCACTGTTGGAATCCTCACTTAAACAGGGTATATAATGAAAGGAGAAAACCCATGGCCAAAATCAAGAAAAGCAACTCTCTTAAAGACACATGCTCTCTTATGCAAATAATCAAGAAACTAAGAGTCTAGTTAAGTCCATCAAGGCAACTATGAAGTCAGGATAGTCCAAAGGCTAAGGACAGATGGCCTTCATCAGCTAAGTCTGGATCCTTAGAGTTAACACACAACAGGGTGCTGAAATGATGGTGAATGGTACTGTCTAAACTTATCATAGTGACATAGCAAATCTACTGGCTGATAAATTCAGCTCAAATGTCACCCTCCACTTCCCCCAGCTCCACCAGGTGAAATCCGATTCAACATACTTCCCCCAGCTATCAGCAGTGGCCAGGTGCTGGCAGCACTTGCTAAAGCCAAGAAAGCTACCTCCATTAATCCTGACAACATCCCTATTTGCCTCCAGAAAAGTCTAAAACATCTGAAATTTGGGAAGTTTCATCTGAATCTTATTTAGAGGTGGAGTTGGCCATCAAAAACTGGATTCTTCAGAAAGGCTGTTTTGTTTCACTCATTTAATAATAACATTAATCTCCTCCATCCTCAACCCCTTTTTTTATTTTTGCACATGGGGTCAGGGTGTCACTTCAGCAATGACAATCATCTTGAGCTAAGATTTAGATTGCTGAGTAGCTAGCCTTGCTGCGGTAGTTCATTCATACCATTCACTTGCGTACACACTCTCACCTATGGCCAGTTTAGAGTGTCCAATCCACCCACTGCATGTCTTTGGAATATGGGAGAAAACCAGAGCACCTGGAGGAAATCCATGTGACCACAGGGAGGGCATGCAGACTCCATAGAGAGGGCACTCCAGCTACGAATAGAACTGGAGAGCCTCTTGCTGTGAGGCAACAATGCTAACTGCTGCACCACTGCCGCCACCCTGTAACACTGTATTATTTAAACAGGTACCCCTTAAAACTATAGAAACATCTACAATCATTAAACCATTCCATCTATCTGCATTTAAATGATTTAAAACCAAAAATGCATAACACTCTCTCAACTTTTCTGTCAAAACCCTTGGCACATGCTTTAAATCTTTCCCTACCTACAGGTGTTGTAGTCCCAAGTTTCAAGCATGCATCTATCTTAAATGATTACTTCCCATTCAAGCAGTCTGAGCTGAAGAAAGTTCTTGTGAGAAAGGACTAGAAAATAATGTAGAAAACAGTGGGACTCACCTCTAGCTGATGGCCCAACAACTATATTCCTACACTTGGCTGCAGAACATCTGACCAAACCAGTTACTGTAATCCTTGGCAGTAGAACAGATTCCATTTCTCTAGACAAAAACCATCATTGTCTCCATGGAAAAGGAATCACAACAATGGCAACTCCCGACTAATAATAACCAAAGAAACCAATCTACAGTTTTCAAAAAAAAAATGAACTGACATTTTAAAGAAATGAAATGCAGGGATCAGACCAATAATTTTAAGTGCAATTTCTGGTATTTACTGTGAATTCATTATAATTTTTTAATGTATACACACATTACACACACACACACACACACACACACATATATATATATATATATATATATATATATATATATATATAGGGTCTATACCACCATATCGAAAAGAAAAATGTCGAATGCTCACAATAGGGAAAGTGCTGAAATGTCGAGGATCCATTTTTGAGATCGCTGTACAGTGAAGATTGGGATATATGCCCTTTTCTCACTGTAGTGCGATCTCGGAATTGGAATATATATTTAGCGGGGGGGGGGCACAGCCCCCCCACAATAACGAGTTTGACTTTCGGCATTTTCGCTCTTGTGACCGTTCAACATTTTGTGCCTTCGAAACAGTGATATAGACGCTATATATATATGTGTGTGTGTGTGTGTGTGTGTGTGTGTGTGTGTGTGTGTGTGTGTGTGTGTGTGTATATACACACACACACACACACACACATATATATATATATATATATATATATATATAGAGAGAGAGATATAGATATATACACACACATATATATATATATATATATATATATATATATATGCAAAATTAAAATGGTTTATATGTCTAGAACACTCAGTAAAGCAAGCTTACAGTATTAGAAGTGGTAACTACAAGCAGAATCACAGGTTATAGTAAATGAGTGTTTTGGCCCCATAAAATCCAAAATTCATGAAAATCCTGTATTTTTTTCCAACACTCAGACAGTTCTAATTAGGGATTTAACAGAATGCTCCCAGAAAAATAGAAAATCAATGTCTTCAGCAATAGCTCACCACAGTCTGCTGCCCAACATTCTAGGATGAAGAATAAAAAAATCAAATTTCAAAAGATCACACTTTTATCTATCTTACATGGTTGGACCCTTTTAATTCACTGTTTTAGCGGACAAAATGGAGTGCCACTGCATACAATCCAAAATCTAGAAAACAGTGAAAGACTAACTATCCTATAGAAAGTTTCTTCTAAATATATACAGAGCTGATCTGTCAATATTTAATGGTGAAACTCTTCCTGAAAACTATAGCTCATTGACAAATGATAATGACAAAAACAAGCTATGTTAGTGGTTATTCCACATATAAAACTGGCAGTTTTATGTAGTTATTCTGCATATTAATCTAGCTGTTGGCTTAGAGGATTAAAGAGCTGTTAACAAGCCGTTTCCTGTGGTCCAGTGGTACAAGGTTTGATTCCCTCAGCTTCCATTGCCTAACCGTGTGACTTTGAGCAAGTCACTTAACCAGACACAGCCCTGGGCTGAGTCTGAAAAAGGTCCATGATGATCAGTGCTCTACCCTGGAGAAAAATAAAACACACTGATCTGTATTTTAATTAGGACACCACATATCAAAGCCAACCACAAGCTACCACCAGCAAAGTGATCATGCATTTATGGCTCTCGAAGAAAGACATATCTTAACCCTGATGCCAGACAACAGCTTCCCAGAATTCTAAAAGAAGTTTTGATCCTGAACTTCACCTTCACTTTGATTCTCACATTTGACGGAGTTTACAATAGGCTGGTAAGGTATGCCACGTATTCAAGGAGCAGGGGGCACTACTGCTATATGCTTAGAACTCTTAAGGATACAGCTGGAATCTGGACTCTGTTATATGCAATTCATCCTGGCACTCAGAATTCTGTGTGATGAATCACATGTGCTCATCACTCTTAAAGGGATATAGCCATGATTCTTCCTCTGTTATATATGTGCTAATACTAGTAAAAGTAATGTCTTTCAGCTTTTTCCAGTTAGGGGTCGCCACAGTGGATCACCAGTCCACGTATGATTGACAGTGGATTTTTACAGTGTCAAGTTGCCAGCCCGGCGCCCAACCTTCAAACAAGTTTACTCCACCACTGGGAGTACACGCAGACCCCGCACAAAAGGTGCTCCAGCAGAGAATCGAACCAGAGGGCCTATTGCTTGAGGCACCACCACGGCCTATCTATGTGTGTTCATAGGTTCATACTAGGCTATCTGCCCTAGGGCATTTATAAGCCTAGCCAGAATGTGTTTGGCTTTTGCCACCCATTTTAAATTTATTTTGCTATGCCCTTTTTTGAGGTTAGTATACTGTGCCTCTGTCTAACAGTGACACAGAAGTGATACCCGGGGTAAACCTACGATCCCCCATCCACTCATCAAGATTCCTCTTGAAGAGAGTCAATGAGGGACTCTGCCTAACCTGGACTGGGATTTTATTCCAGAGTGAAGGGAGCCTCTGGGTTATGAATCTGTCCCTCCAGCATGTCCTATTTATTTCAGTGCTGAGGTTCAAGTCTCTCGAGCCGTAGCTCAATGGGATTTGGATTTTCTGAGGTGCAGCATGTCCATTAATTCCGGGTTGGACATGGCTTTATACGCCAGGCACAGATCGCCTCTGAACAGGCGGTATGCCACTGAGTAGAGCTGGAGTTTCTTTAACCGGGCAGCATATGGCATCTGTTTGAGCCCTTTGATCCTCTTGGTGAGGTACTTTTGGGGTCTTTCCAGTTGCTGCAGGTGTCTGGTAAGGTACATCCCAAAAGGGGCATTGTACTCAATTATGGGCCTGATGAGGGATGAGTAAAGAGGCATGATGACGCCCCTGATCTAGATGTGAATCCCTTCATGATTAGGTGGGCTATATAAAATGTTTTTCTAACCACTTTGGCCACGTGGTTGTCAAATGAGAGATTGCTATCAACTTGGGTCCCCAGGTCCCTAATTACTTCTTCTGTACTTAATGGATTACCACCTATGTGGTAATTTGTGGGCACTTTGTTTTTGCCAAAGGGGATGACTATACACTTTTTGGCATTTAGCTTGAGGCCATGGCTCTGGCACCAGTTGTCTGTTTCTATGAGGCCCTTTTGGAGGATGCTTGTGTCGGCTGGAGAGTCGATTATAGTGCCCAGTTTGCAGTCATCTGCGAACTTGGTCAGCCAAAGTCCTTCCATGTTGGCCTGTACCTCCGAGAAATATATACCGAACAAGAGAGGTCCCAGGACTGAGCCTTGTGGGACACCACTTGTAACTGGTTTGGAGTCTGACATGGCTCCAGCAATTCTAACCATGTGGGTTCTGTCCTTGAGCCAGTTTGCAATCCATCTAGTGACATAGGGGTTTATATTTAAGCTGGTGAGCTTATCTATAATGCCCGAGTGGGGTATTGTATCGAAGGCTTTTGCGAGGTCCAGGTAGGCTGTGTGGACCACCTTCCCCTCATCAATGGCCTTGGTGACTGTTTCAAAGAAATCAACCAGGTTTAAGAGGCAGGATCTGCCCTTAACAAAGCCGAACTGGGTAGGATCCAGTGTTTGTAGGTCCCCAATATCTTTATTTATGAGGTCCATGATGATCCTTTCCATAGCTTTGCAGACCAAGCTAGTTAGGCTTATGGGGCGATAGTTTCCAGGATCCATTGAGGCACCACCTTTATGGAGAGGGACCACTGTTGCTGTACGCCACTCTTTGGGCACATATCCTGTAGTAAGGCTGAGACTGAACAGTAGTTTTATGTTTGGGTTTAGCTTTTCTTGGAGTTTATGTAGGACGCAGCCCGGGACACCGTCTGGTCCCATTGATGCTGTGTTTTTTGCTTTGGAGAGGGCGGCTCTTACCTGAGCATCTGAGATGTCAGGGGCAGCACTCTGCTGGGATAGATATTTGCCCTTTGGTGGGAGGGGAGAAGTTTGCGCTGAACCTGTCAGCTAGGATGTTGGCAATGTCTGTGGGTTCGTGTATTTTTGTCATTTTGGACTAATTCTGAGCATATCTGGGAATTACCACCCAGGTTCCTAACATAACTAAAGAAAGCCTTGTGATTATCCTTAGTGTCCTGTGCAATTTTTCTCTCGAAGTTGGCCTTAGACAATTTTATGTGTGCCCGTAGATTTTTGCTAATACTGATCAGTGATGCCTTCCCTTTTTGGGATTTTGCTCTATCATTTACTAGCTTCCTCCTTCTATTGTATAGTTTGTTTATGGCTGGGGTCCACCAGACAGGACGTCTGCCTTTGGAGGATTGGGTCTTGGTTTTATTTGGGATCGCATGATCCATGCATTCCTGAAGGTGTTCATAGAATGCGTTTATAAAGGAATCTGCGGTCTGGGCCGTATTTTCCACAGGCCCGGGGGCTTTGAAGGATTCCACCTCAGTTTTGAGGAGTGTGAAATTTGCTTTAGAGAAGTTTTTCACTGTGGTTTTCTGGGCAGGGGGTGGGGTCGGGATGTGAATATCCAGTGAGATTAGTTTATGGTCTGATCTTACCAGTGAGGGATACACTTCTGGTCTGGAGCATAGAGTCCCCATGTTGGTGATGATCAGGTCCAGTATGTTTTCCCTCCTGTGGGAGTGGTAACAAGTTGTTCCATAGCATTTGAGTTTATAAATTCTAGGAACCTTTGGGCTAGGGTGTTGGAGCTAGAGTAATGCTCCCAGTCTATGTTTGGGTAGCTGAAGTCGCCCAATATAATGGTGTTTGGAGAGACCTTCATATTTTCCAGTGTTCTCAGGAAGGCCGAGTGGGGTTCCTGGGTTTGGGAGGGTGGTCTGTAGCAGGCTATAAACTGGAAGGCAGTTTTACCCACTGTTAGTTGCACATGGATAGTCTCTGATGCTTCGTGCTTTGCCACCAACCTGGAGGTGTGGGTATCTTTGATGAATATCGATACCCCCCCTCCTTTTGTGGTTCGGTCCAAGTTTTGGGGCCGAAAAGCATGGTATGAGGTATAACCTGGTAGTGCTGGGGTGCTCTCGGGAGCCCTGAACCAGGTTTCTGTTACTGCACAGATATCGATGTTCTCCATGCTAAGGAGAGTTTCGAGTGCATGCATCTTGTGGTTTAGACTTCTGGCATTGAGTAGCATTACTCTTAGTTTCTTATCCCTTGTGACACCTATGGAGGTGGGTTTGTCTTTTGTGCCTTGCCTAAAAAAGGCACTATGGGGGTAGCAAGAGCCTTTGCCAATATCCGAAAGCCCAGGGGTGACAGGTGCAAGCCGTCCCTAGCGAAGCATCGTGGCTTGTTGAGCATATCATCCCAAGCTGACAGGCATTGGATCCCCTTTGAATGACACCAGTACTTACACCAATTGTTGAAATTGATCATCTTGTCTTCATATTGTGGCATCATTCTTGGTGAGGGTAAGATGCTACTCAAGGTCAGGGTCATAACCGCCTGGGCTACATGCTCAGAGAGCTCCTTTATGTCTCTTTTCATGTAGTCCAGGGAGGTACGTCTCAGGTCATTCACACCAGCATGGACAATGACTGAGTCATATTTGTACTTGCCTTGGAGTGACCTGAGTGCTTGTTTTATGTGGCGGATCCTAGCGCCCGACAGGCTGCTCACCGTGACCCTCTCCTTGTTCAGCCTGGTGAGCGGGACGTCAGTGTGCCTGACGATAGAGTCACCTATTACAAGTGTATCAGGTGTGTTGTTTAGTCTTAAGGGCTGTGACTGTTCGGCACACTGGCTTTGTGAGATATGTGTTGCACGTGTTTTGTTTTGGGGTAGCGGCTGCTTGGGTGTCTGCTTTGGAGGTCTCTGCTGCTTCGGCAGATCTTTATTTAGAGCCTCCGATTTGGAGGTCTCTGCTGCTTCGGCAGATCTTTATTTAGAGCCTCCGAGTATGTTTTTGTGTGATTATGTGTTTGGTTTGCTGTCGTGGTAGGTCTATGTGAGACTGGAATTGTAGTGAGTGTGGTTTCCTTCTCCTCCTGACTGGTTATGCCAGTACTGAGTTGAGAGAGCTTAGCCTCCAGTTTGGCTATATGGTTGCATCTCTCACATGTGTTGGAATTTGTTGGGAGGAGGAGAGGGTTGTCTGTGTACATGAGGCATGTAACATTGCCTCAAGATTCCCAGATTCACCAGCTGGACCGGAGAGGAGATTGACAACTGACCTTTGGACATGCTAGAATAATATTGGGAATTCCTTAATAATTGAAAACCAGGGCCAGTGGGGAGTGAGGGTGTAATGCTTTTAATTTTTAGTGCTGACTTATATAATTGCTTTAGTGAGCAAGTGCCAGGTAACTTAAGTGCAATGTGTTACAGGTAACTTAAATGCAAAAACGACAAACAGTAACTTTCTTTCAAGTGAAACAAGGAAATAAGTACAGTAAGCAATGCAGATATCACTAGTGATCCACAGAAGCGCTGAGAAGCCGCGTATTAGGTGGAATTAGCGTTCCAGGGAAATAACAAGCAAACAAACAACAAGCATATAAACAAAGCTAGATTCAGCAGGCCTGGATCTAGTCTATGCTACAGCAAACAAGGTGAACCAATTTCAGTAAGATACAGTTCAAATATTCAGGCACTATAAACCTTTAACCAGAAATTCCCAGCTCAGAAGGGCAGAGTCCAGCCTCTTCTCCCACAAGAGTGCAGACCACAAACCTTCTTAATGTAAAATAACTGGGGGCACTACTGCTATATGCTTAGAACTCTTAAGGATACAGCTGGAATCTGGACTCTGTTATATGCAATTCATCCTGGCACTCAGAATTCTGTGTGATGAATCACATGTGCTCATCACTCTTAAAGGGATATAGCCATGATTCTTCCTCTGTTATATATGTGCTAATACTAGTAAAAGTAATGTCTTTCAGCTTTTTCCAGTTAGGGGTCGCCACAGTGGATCACCGGTCCACGTATGATTGACAGTGGATTTTTACAATGTCAAGTTGCCAGCCCGGCGCCCAACCTTCAAACAAGTTTACTCGACCACTGGGAGTACACGCAGACCCCGCACAAAAGGTGCTCCAGCAGAGAATCGAACCAGAGGGCCTATTGCTTGAGGCAACAACACTAACCACTGCACCACCACGGCCTATCTATGTGTGTTAATACCCATCAGGTGATAGCTCTGGAATAATTACATATATCTGACTTCTTTAAATGATGATCACTGTAAGGGGCAGTTGTGAGCAAATGGAATGAGAAAGCACATTCAGAAATGTGGCATCTTGGATGAAAAAGCTTTGCTGCCACTATTGCGATGTGGGGAGGGATAAAGAGTGACAGAAAAAAAAACAGCATGGTACCTTGGTTAAGTCAAAATGCTAGAGAAAATAGAGTATGCTTTGTAAATTAAACTAAAGTAGTGATGACTGGCCACCAAATGACTCAGAAATGCTACTACAGTGATGCATTGGGTGTAAAGAAGGCAGGACATATCTCCAGAGTTTGTTCACATACACATCATAAAACATGTTGCAAAATGAGTTTTGTTTCAGTATACAACCATATCATGCAAGAATGTCTTGAACATAGAAAGGAATGCAAAACATATTTGCTTGAGACCAGAAATTAACCAGGCCTTTGGAATATTGTAAATGATGTAATAAAGCATATGGAATAAAGCTGAAGCTACTGTAGAAATGTAATACAATCTAAGAAAAAATTAATTAAGTGGCAAAGTAGACCAGACAGTGGACTTACCAAGAGTATCACAATCAGAAAGGGTAAAATGATATTTGACACTGAAAGTCCAGTGGGATACACTACGGCACTAACTAACCTATAAAAGGCACATTTAATGCTGAAAATGTACTGCTTTATAGATTGCTTTTATCTCACAGTCAATATCCATTCTGCATGCCTCCTCACTTTATAATTACTAAAACAAAGGAAGACATACTCAGTTGTTCTTGTCCACTGTTTCAAGACTGGGTGAGGCAGCATACAATGCAAGTGATGGACAACACCAAGATAGCTACAAAACAAAATTATGACCACATAATATACGATTGAGTCGCTGATCCTAACTGATTTATTATGTTTGAGACATGGCTGCCAAGAAATTCACTCGATAAATGAATTTCTTGCAATCGATGTCGAGAGTGCATAATAATTCACTTTAGATTGGAGACCTAATCATAATTCTTTGTAGTGCATGAAGCTTTTATCTGCACCACATACTACTACAGGTTAAAGTGAAAAAAACAGTAAATGTTTTACCATCTTTCAAGGTAGTAAAGCACTTAGTGAGCGCTATCAGGAAGACGGTCTTTCTGTTTAACCTCATGTTCCAAAGCCTCTCAACTCTGTTTTTTTTGCAGAATGTTCACATTTTTGTCTCCTATATTTGATTTGATCCTCATAAAGTCTGTTTTTTGGACAAATTACTGAGGATTGAAGACACTAAATAATGACAAACATTTAGGTTTTAGATTTTGTGTCCATCAGAAAATGCAGGCAAACATACATCCTGTTATTCTGGTAACTTACCAACAGACAGCAAGCAGAACCAAGTATTTGATACTGCCACTTTCTCTGCAGGGGGCACTTAACATTTGTTAAGGTCAGGTCTCATGCCTCTCTGACACTTAACTGATTTGTCTTTTTCCGAATATCGGATCATAATCAGCATTCTCCATGCACTACATTAAGATTAACACGCCAATGAATCCAAGACTGTAGAGTCAAGCACGGTTCAGCCTTTACTAGACATTGTATCATCAAGTCTTTCTAGGAACAACTACAGCAAACAGCCATAAAACAAGATTACAGCAACATAATGAAAAGATTACTTATACCAGAAACTCAAAGACCACAGCTCATTTGATCTTAATGTGGATTGCACTTACAGTGTTTCTAGTAGCAACCACAACAATCAGTATTCACCAGATAAAGATAAGGTGCCACATCACTTCACTTCTGCATTCAGTCACCTGTGTGAACAATAGACTGAATATTCAATGTATTCTATTAATCCCACTATTTCTCATATGTTCGTGAAGCTCTGCAGTATTAGAATATTTTAATTATTTTAACATGGAGCTGCACCTGCACACTGCAGATGGTAACCAGAAAGCTTCTTGACTTTTTCTTTTAACTAGTTAATCAGTTTACTTATTTATATAGTGCTATATATAAACAGAGCTCTGCATCAATTCCTTGTAAAAACTGATAATGTAAAAAAATTATAGAAGGTTACTCATTAAAGTATTTTTTCCTATAGTTTGCATTACAAATACTGAAACAAATTATTTTATAGCTCACCATTGCTTATATATGATCCAATTCCAATATTTTTTGTTTGTATATATGTGAGACATATTTAGGTTTTGGCTTCAATGCCTTACCATTTACCTAGGCGTGTAGTTATCACACAGAAATCAACACATTCTCATCTCTTAATGATTACATAGTGAATTTTTTAAAAGTAATCAATTTATTTTCCTATCTACCTAATATAAAGTGATAATACAGTGGTTGTGATATCATATGTACTGCAATGGCAATAGATTTTAATATCAAAACAAAGGTTTATGCCTTCAAAAGGATGACCTACGGAGTCAGATCTCAGATTTTTTTTCAGGAAAATATATATTATGCATTTATTCTCATTTAAGTAAAAAATGTATTTATTTATTTATTTGACATTTGTTTACCGGGAAAGTCCAACTGAGCCAGAAAGTGCCCATTTCCAGCAAAGGTCCAGGGAGAAAAGCTCCACACTAGACTGAACAAGGAGAAGGTTACTGTAAGCTGCCTGTCAGGTGCCAGGATCCGCCACATAACACAAGCACTCAGGTCACTCCAGAACAGATACAAATATGACTGTCATTGTCCATGTTGGTGTGAATGACCTGAGACGTACCTCCCTGGACTACATGAAAAGAGACATAGAAGAGCTCTCTGATCACGTAGCCCAGGCCAGTATGACCCTGACCCTGAGTAGCATCTTGCCCTCACCAAGAATGATGCCACAGTATAAAGATAAAATGATCAATTTTAACAACTGGCTAAGCTTTTGGTGTTGTTCAAAGGGGATCCAATGTTTGTCCGCCTAGGATGACATGCTCGACAAGCCACGTTGCTTCACCAGAGACGGCTTGCACCTGTCACCCTTAGGCTTTCGAATACTGGCCAAGGCTCTTGCCACCCCCATAGTGCCTTTTTTAGGCAAGGCTCAAAAGACAAACCCACCTCTGTAAACAACACAAGAAACCAAAAACTGAGGGTAATGCTACTCAATGCCAGAAGTCTAAACCTCAAAATGCACGCACTCGAGGCACTCCTCAGTATGGATAGAATCGATATATGTGCAGTAACAGAAACCTGGTTCAAGGCTCCAGAGAGCACTCCAGCACTACCAGGCTATAACTCATACCATACCTTTCGGCCACAGAACCCGGACCGAAATACAAAAGGCGGGGGTGTATCCATTTTCATCAAGGATACCCTCACCTCCATGTGCAACTAACAGTGGGCAAAGCTGCTTTTCAGATTGTAGCTTGTTACAGATCACCCACCTTGCCTCAGGACCCCCACTCAGCATTCCTGAGAACACTGGAAAATAAGAAGGTCCTACCTAACACCATGATATTGGGTGATTTCAACTACCCAAACATTGACTGGGAAAACTACTCAAGTACTAACTCCTTTGCCCAATGCTTCCTAGAGTTTATAAACTCAAATGCCCTGGAGCAACTGGTCACCACTCCCACAAGAAGTGACAACATATTGGACCTGATCATCACCAACATGGGGGACAAATGTTCCACATCAGAGGTAAACCCATCTCTGGTAAGATCAGACCATAAACTAATCACGCTGGACATCCACATCCTGACCCCACCCCCAGTTAAGGAAACCACTGTGAAAAACTTTTCAAAAGCAAACTTCACACTTCTCAAGACCAACGTGGAAAGTTTCATAGCCCCCTTGCTAAAGGATAATGCTGCCCAAACCACAGAATCCTTTACAAATGCATTCTATGGCACCTACAGGAATGCATGGATTGAGCCATCCCAAGTAAAACCAAGACTCACTCCTCCAAAAAGAGGAAACCAGTCTGGTGGACCCTGGCCATAAACAAGCTATACAACAGAAGGAGGAAACTATTACATGATAGAGCAAAATCCCAAAAAGGGAAGACATCCCTGATCAGTATCAGCAAGAAACTACGATCCCTCATAAAATCATCCAAGGCCATCTTTGAAAGAAAAATTGCCAAAGACGCTAAAGATAATCACAAAGCCTTCTTTAGCTATGTCAAGAATCTAGGTGGCAACTCTCAGATCTGCTCTGAGCTAGTGCAAAATGGCAAAAAATACACTGAACCAACTGACATTGCCAACATCCTGGCTGACAGGTTCAGTGCAAACTTTACCCCCTCCTCACTCCCAAAAGGGCCCGTGTCCATCCCTGAAGAATGTAGAACCCCAGACATCACAGACACACAGGTGAAAACAGCCCTTTCCAAAGCCAAAAACACAGCATCAATGGGACTGGATGGTATCCCAGGTTGTGACTTACACGAGCTCCAAAATGAACTAACCCCTCACCTAAATTCACTGTTCAGACTCAGCCTTACCACAGGCTATGTACCCAAAGAATGGCATACAGCAACAGTTATCCTGCTCCACAAAGGTGGTGCCACAATGGATCCTGGGAACTATCACCCTATAAGCCTGACTAGCCTGGTCTGCAAAGCTATGGAGCGCATCATCATGGAACTCATTAACAGAGACATTGGGAACCTCCAGACACTGGACCCTACCCAATTCAGCTTTGTTAAAGGCAGATCTTGCCTCCTAAACCTAGTTGACTTCTTTGAAACAGTTACCAAGGCCATAGATGAGGGAAAGGTAGTCCACACAGCCTACCTGGACCTCGCAAAGGCCTTCGACACTATTCCCCACTCGGGCATTATAGATAAGCTTACCAGCTTGAACATTAACCCCTATGTCACGAGATGGGTTGCCAACTGGTTCATGGATAGAACTCACATGGTCAGAGTTGCGGGTGCCATGTCCGACTCTAAACCAGTTACAAGTGGCGTCCCACAGGGCTCAGTCCTGGGACCCCTCCTGTTTGGTATATACTTCTCTGAGTATACGCAAGCACGGGAGGACTATGGCTGACCAAGTTCGCAGATGACTGCAAACTGGGGGCCATAATCAACTCTCCGGCTGACACAGACATCCTCCAGAATTGTCTCACGGAGATGAATACCTGGTGTCAGAATCATGGCCTCAAGCTAAATGCCAAAAAGTGCATAGTCATCCCCTTTGGGAAAAACAAAGTGCCCATGAACTACCACATAAGTGGTAATCCACTAAGTACGGAAGATGTAATTAGGGATTTGGGGACCCAAGTAGATAGCAACCTCTCCTTTGATAATCACATTGCCAAAGTGGTTAGAAAATTCTTCTATATAGCCCACCTAATCACGAAAGGGTTCACATCTAGATCAAGAGAGGTTATTGTGCCCCTCTACTCATTGCTCATCAGGCCCGTAATAAGAATACAATGCCCCATTTGGGATGTACCTTACTCGACACCTGCAACAGCTGGAAAGACCACAGAAGTACCTCACCAAGAGGATCGTAGGCCTCAAACAAATGCCCTTTGCAGCTCGACTAAAGAAACTCCAGCTCTACTCGGTTGCTTACCGCCTACTCAGAGGTGATCTCTGCCTGACATACAAGGCCATGTCTAACCTGAAATTAATGGACATGCTCCACCTCAAGAAAACCAAATCTCTTAGAACCACACGCTCTAGGGATTTAAACCTCAGCCCAGCAATAAATAGGACATGCTGGAGGGATAGATTCCTGTCCCAGAGACTTCCCTCGCTCTGGAATACAATCCCAATCTATGTTAGGCAAAGCCCCTCACTGTCTCTCTTCAAGAGAAATCTTGATGAGTGGATGGGAAATCGTAAATTTACCCCTGGGATCACTTCAGTGGCCCTGTTGGACAGAGGCTCAGGAAACTAATCTAAAAGGGAGGTGAAAGCCAACACATTCTGGCTAAGCTTATAAATGCCCTGGGGCAGATAGCCTAGTACCTACCTATGAACCCATAATCACAATATTTCAAAAATCAATCACAAAGTATCATGTTACATTACAAAACAGCAAGCACAAATATTTTAAATCACAAAGTATCATGTTACACTACAGTTGAGTGGAAAAAATGTTTTAATGAAAAAAACGTAGAACATATATGTTTCATAGTAGAGTGCAATTAAAAACAATAACATGAATTGGAGAATATGTAGGGAAAAATTCAGTAGTCATATTATTTGTTACATAGATTAGTATGTGGTAAATGAGATCTGAGACAATTCTAATAAGATATTTAAAGAGATATAAGAGATTACATGATTAGAGACAGTGAGGTGAAATTAAGTGATGTCTTAGTATGAGAGAGGTGTTCATATTACGGGTACAGAAGGAAGAAGGATAGAGAGAAGGAGATTAGTGCAGGGTTGGGTGTCTTCAGGTAACTTAGGGGAGTAGGGAGAAAAAAGGTAGAGGAAAGGTGTGCAGGGAGTATAGGCTTTGTCCGGGGGATTTATTTGATTTATTTATGGTGAGAAGTTGCTTGTCTTCTGATCTAAGAGTTCTTTTTGGAAAATCCATATTGATTAAAGGGGTAAGAGCTGGGCAGGCTAATGGTTTGTATCTGATTTTATGTAATGTTATAAGCTGAATGTAGGGGAGGTGGAACGGGAGTTCCAGCCAGCTAAGGGTATGCAGGGCTTTGCAGTGGTGGCTGAAGGAGAATGAATTAGTACAAAACTTGCCAATTTTGTTGTAGCAGCTTCCAAGTTTTTTTGTTTTTTTTTTTCTGGATGACTGTAAATTGGTTAGAATTGGTACTCCATAGGTTTTGGCTAAAGTATTTTTTGTGTGTGTACTCAGAAAATGATTGCTTCTGAGCATGCCTAGTTTTTGATGGGTTTTCTTGGTATTTCTTTGGATGTGGAGGTCAAATTTAAGATCATCATCTATTATGACTCCTAATAGTTTGGTATGGTGGACTAACTCGATTTCAGGGCCATTTGCTGAAAAGATTTTGAAAGGTCCTTTGTTAGGGGTGTGAGGTTTTGGGATAAAGGGGAGGAATTTGCTTTTTGTGGGGTTGAGTAGTAGTTGTGCCATTGTAAGCCAAATTTCAATAGCGATGATAGCTTGTTGAGTGATTTCTTGGAGGTGAGTTAAGGTGTTTGAAGAGCAGATGATGGTAGAGTCACCTGAATACTGAATAAAGGCGACTTCAGTAGCTTTTTGATAAAAATATTGAAAAGCAGAGGGCCAAGGATGGCTTCTTATGGGACTCTCGTGGAAGTCGGAAGGTATGTGGGGATGGATCCTTGCCATTTTACAGCTTGTTGTCAGTTGGTAAGGTAGCTAGAGAACCATTGAATAGATGGAGATGCTAGACCCAGGGTGGAAAACTGATTGAGGAGTTTACTGTGACAGACCATGTCAAAGGCTTTTGATAGATCTAGAAATACTGCAGATACAAGTTTATTAGAGTTGTGAGCTTTATTGACAGTGTCTGTAAATGATAGTAATGCAGTACAGGTGCTGTCGTCTGGCCGAAATCCATGTTGCATATTGGTGATTAGCTTATTTTGTAAGAGATAGTGGAGAAATTCTTGATGAATACATCTTTCAAGGATTTTAGAGACAGGAAATAGAATGGCTATGGGACGGAAATGTGTAATGTCAGTAGAATTACCTCCTTTATGTATGGAGGTAATATGTACCATTTTTCCACAAGTTAGGGACACAGGATTCTGTTATTCATCTATTAATAAGAATGCTGATTGGATATGCTATCACATCTGCAGCTAGATTTAAGTATTCCAGGGGAAGGCTGTCTGCTGAAGAGGAACAACGTTTTGGTTTACGTAAAAGCTTTTTTGTGAGAGTGATAGAAACTGGTTGAAAGGTAAAGTGGGTAGAGTTGCCTGCATGTGTATTGGAGAGGTTGCAGATAGGTGAGTTTTGTGAAGGAAATGTGCTAGGATCTAAGGTAGGGGAAGTTGGCTGTGTGGAAGGGGTGTGTGTTAGGTGAGTTTGAGGTTAAGTTGGCTATGCATTCTAATGAAGTATATACTGAAGTAGATAGCTGTTTGAAGATGGGGAATGTCTGGGTATGGGCTGAGATTCCTTTTTCTACCTGAGCTGATGAGAGAGGATATGGAGGACCAGAATTATTTAGGACTGTTTTTATGGCTATCTTGTAGCTGAGTATAGTAAGACTTTTTATCTCTATTAACTTGTTTCTTGACATGGTTTCGTAGTTGTCTGAATAGTTGCCAATTTTTGTCATTTTTATTTTTTTTGTCAGAAAATCCATGCTTTGTCTCTGCAAGGAATTCAATAAAGCCTACATGGAGTGATTTTCCATGTAGGCAGAGTGGCATGGAGCTAAGATGGAAGTTAGCAGCCATGCGATCCAGTAAACAGTGCAGAGGGGCATGCACGAGCGTGCGGACACGGAAGTGTTTGTGGCATGGAAGTCACCTCATAAGCAGGTAAATTGCATGCATGTGAGGTTATTTTGTGATCCAGGAAGCAGATAGATAGTCGTCCAGAAACCATATTGGTGTTAGAAATGTACACTGAAAATTTCCTTGTACAGAAATGTAAAAATTGAACAGGGGCTGTAAAAACCCAATTAACAGGTCAGAAATGTTATAGTAGGCACAGATATGTGCAAAACTATGCCCTGTATGTCCATCAAATAATGCAAAATAATAAAAAATTAATTTTTTTAATAGCCATATTACATTTGCTCGATGTGCAGCAGCACGCAAACATGCCGTTATGCAAAATAAAAATATTAAAAATCTGAAAATGTAAAAAAAATGACATAAGTGAGAATAATGCATTATAGCCCTGCATGCTGTATGTACAATGGTAGATGTTTGTGGTTGCTAAGGAGGCAGGCCCTGGAATAGTGAAGTATCCAGGTTATTTGCATGGATCTATATGCAAATGAGCTGGGGTTTCTAAATAGCAAAAATGGGCCACTGTGTCCACAGATAAAACCCGTGTAGTCCCAGAAACCTGTTGGTCTCCACAGAACAGCTAGCTGACATGAAAAGGGGGTGTGTCACTATATGTTAAAATGGATTGGATCTCTTTGCGTGCCACTCAGCTCAACTAAGCAGGGAGGTGTGTCTAGTGCTGCTAAGTATTGTTTAGCTGTGGGGCGTGTGTTTTAGCTAGTTTAAGCTATGCTGTGTGTGCCCATGCACGGGGGTGTATCCAGACTACTGAGCAGTGTTTATGCTAGCACCACGGGTTTGCGTGCCAAGCCACAGTACTTAGCAAGGAAGGCATTTAAAATAAAAATAAATAAATAAAAAAAATAAAAAGGAATTTGCCTGGGAAAGACAATTAAGTATACATTACTGATAAGCCCTGTTCCACTGACACTGGGTCATTCAAATCCCTCAATGACATACCTGGCAGGTGGAATTGCATCACAGTTAGCCAATCACACAGGCTGCATCTGCAGCACACCACTATAAAGTATGCATACACCCATCAATCTAATTTTTCCCACATACTCTGCACCATTGGAGTACACACTTGGGAATTTTAACTGAAAGAATGCTAGGGGCTGCTGCAGGTCTGCTACAGCTGTATGTGCTTGATGCTGAAGTCAATGCTGCTGCTGACAATAGGCCTAGGCAGAGAAGGAGAAGAGTGTTCAGGCCCAGGGTAACCTTCCAGTAGGTACATGAGCTGGAGATTGTAGAGCACTACAGGGTGGACAGGGACATACTACAAGACCTCACAGAGCTCTGCCACCCTCAACTCAGACCCAGAGCCAACAGAAGGGAACCCATCCCAATGGAAACAAAGGTATGTGTAGGCCTTAAAATACTAGCTACAGGTACTTTTCAAAGACCAACTGGAGACATGATGGGGGTCTCACAGGCATCTGTATCCAGGGTACTCCACCAGTTCCTGGCTGCCATGCAAACACATGCCAGTGAACACATTTATTTACCCCACACCCCTGAGGAGAGGGCCAGCAGTATGCATCTCTTCTACCATGCAGAACACTACACTGAGGTACTGGGTGCCATAGACTGCACTCATGTACACATCAAAGCACCACCCGGTGAGGACAGTAGAGTCTATGTCAACTGAAAGGGGTATCACTCCATCAACTGCCAGGTCATGTGCAATGCCCAGTGCATTATCACAAGTGTGTGTGCAGGCAGCCCTGGCAGTTATCATGACTCCCATATCTGGCATGCATCACAACTGTATCAGATGTTTGCCAGGGGGGATATCCCATATAGCCATCTACTGGGGGATGCTGGCTATGCACTGGAACCGTGGATGATGACACCCATTAGAAATGTACACACACCTACCGAAGAATGCCATAATGAGGCACACGCACAAGCTAGAAACATCACAGAGCATATGTTTGGGCTGCTCAAGTCACGGTTCCACTGCCTTGATATATCTGGTGGAGCCCTGCAAGACTCTCAAGCCACATGTGCACAGATGTTCACAGTATGTGCCATACTACACAATATGACCCTGCAGAAACAGCTGCAGCAGGATCATCACAGGGAAGGGACACACAGCCCCCCATCAGTACCAAAGTCCCCACAGCCACACCCACATGGGGACCCGGAAGAGGAACACCCTGAGCCTGTCCCTGTAGGCAGACGTAAGCATGCCCAGTATGCCCTGGTCTTGGGAAAGAGGCATTGCTTAGCACATGCACTGACAACCTAGGGGCCTAGGGACTGATACCTCACTCCAACTCACATGCATAGTAAAAAGGATGCCAGCCACACCACACAACCTGTACCTTACAATGTATTGGCTGTTTACTGATTGCATCCAACAGAGTCAGCCCTGAAGCACTGTTATTTCAACTGCTGCATTCACAAGGTAAGTCAGTCTCCTTTACAACAAATGTATGGGGTACTAGACTATGGTAGCATATGTATGAACCTACTGCATGTATGCAAGAGAATAGAGTGAGCTACTTGGCTACCTGCAGAGAACTAACAGCTATGTTGGACAACAGGAACTCTGTCCAATACTGGCTATCCCATAATATGCAGTAGGCCACAAGGCAGCAAAACCTACTGCAGTATGCGAGGGTAATTGCAAACAGCAGGTGGGGTCATATGACAGACGCATGACTGTCAATGCTAGAGTTACCTACCCCCAACACAGCCGTGTTCCCATACAACTGCAGTAACAGTATGCTTGCAAGGTCATAGCAGCAGACCACACAATCCCAGGGTTGTCCCAAACAATCTGGCAACATGTTCTATGTCCATAATATGCAGGGGTCAAAATGTATGTCGGTCTCCTGTTGATAGAGTCAGGAATTACACTTCACTGTCTGGTGGCTGGTGTGGCTTAGTGGGCTAAGTACATTAGCATGGTTGAAGGTGTTCACGGTCCAAAGCTGGCTACACCTATAATTTTGCATGTGAGGTACTCCTATGGTAGGAGTCCCACAGACTGTCAATATGTCACTATTTGTTACTGCCTGAAAGCTGGACAAAGCCAGAGATAATGGAGGGACAGAATGGCACAGCTATGAACATTACACATGCTCTGAGTAACCTAGAAGGTGGCTGGTATAACAGCAGGTTGTAACATGTCAGACTAGCAGCAGGATGTAAAGGCCATCATGTAACTGAGTCAGTACTTACAACAATTTAGTAGGCACCATGTAGTAGTATATTACCAAAAAAACACAACTGTCTGAGGAGCAGAGCAGACACATGGTGCAGAACACTGGAGATCCTGCAAAACATGTACAATCAGAGATGTGAAGTCTGTAACCTTGTGTGTGGTCTAACATCATGTACCCCAGTCACAGCATACCTGCAACTACTTAGAGCAAGAAATATGGACAAAGCCATGAACAGGAGTGGGACAAAGACCCACATATAAGGAGAAGGATTAACTAGTGGCCAGACAAATGTAGAAAGTGCAGAGAATAACAGGTGTGCAGTAGAATGGGTTCCCTGCTGTGTATGGAGTCAGTAACTCAAATCTCTGTCAGCAGTTCCTAATGTCAATCTATAATGATTTGGCACTGATGCACCAGAAAATCACAATGCTATGGAAAATGTACCAGACATATGAGGCAAAACCCTGTACAGTCTATTACAATCTGTACACACCCTAGGTAGGAGTCATATATTGCGTTCAGCACACAGCCGGGGAATCCCTTGGACATAATATCGGGGAGGTGCTGGACTGTTGAAGCAGGTGCAGCAGCCAATTGGCTGTAGCACACACAATCCCGGGCTGGAGTACAGGTAGGTCCAGCCTGGAGCCACCTTGTAAGTACTGATGGTCACACTGGGCATGCTTCTACACTTCACTAACTTCAGCCCATGTCTGATGCCTCATCTGCCTAAAGAACTGAGATGTGAAAATATCTCTGTGCATACAGACAGCTATGTATACATATCTGTCTCTCCCTATCCCCCTCAGACATGATTACCATTATCTATCAGTATGTGGCATATATATATATATATATATATATATATATATATATATATATACACACATAGAGATATAGAGATAAAAGAGAGAGATAATATATATATATATATATATATATATATATATATATATATATATATATATATATATATATATATATATATATATATATATATATATATATATAATTTTTTTTTTTTCTAGCCACATAAATGTGTAAAGTGATGTAGTGCTGCAACCACTTGTACACCAATTGTAACCGGTGGCATGTGCAACTGGTACTGTGAGCTTAATGTATAATAGTAGGTAGGGAGGTGTTCTAATCTCATATCAGCCACCATGTCTGTGCATATGTAGATATTTGCCATATAGTAGTACAGACATGCCCATCAGGCCTATGTCTGTGCAATGGCCAATCATTTTATTGCTCTGTGACTAGTGTCCCCCACAACAGTGGCCTCCCTGTCAACAGCTGCTAATATCATCCACCTTAACAGCACTGGCAGACACCTGTAAAATACATAAGCTCCATGGCACATACAATATGTACTTAGTACTATAGTATATGCTAATAGATAGGCAGGGATTCTAATCTCAAAAAGGGTAACTCTATGAGTGTGCATGTAAGTACATCCCCTTGCAGCAGTGTGCCTGTCTCACCTATCTGTGTGCATTAGTTATACATTGTAATGCCCTGTGCCTACCTGTCAACCCCCCCGTGGCCTCCTTTACAGAGCCTGCTAATGTCATCCACCTTAACAGCACTGGCAGACACCTGTAAAGCACATAAGCTCTGTGGCACATGCAATAAATACATAGCACTTTAGTATAAACAACTAGATATGTAGGGGTTCTAATCTCAAAAAAGGCAATTCTGTATGTGTGTGTGGGTGTGTAAATATAACCCCCTGCAGCAGTGTGTCTGTCTTGCCTATCTGTGTGCAATAGTCATACATTTTAAGGACCTGTGAGTAGCTGTTGGCCATAAATAGCCCACATCTACCTCGGCATAAATGCTATCTGCCACCACCTACATTTGTAGGTACAGAACACCCAGGTAACACATATCAAGGGTAGCATGCCTTGTCACAGAGTATGCATGCAGGATTACGCTGTCCACCCCATTGTCCCTGACACACTGTTCTACACATACGCACCTAGGTAACCATGCACATATATAGCCGTACCTTGCTGATGTCACATGTCTGCTTTGCTACCATGCCATCCTGAACTAATGTATTGGCACCAGGTCTCCACAGTGTAGCCACTCAGACCCCTGGAACAGTAACATACAGAGCTCTGACAGACACCTGTCAGTCTGCTATACCACAGCTAATCTTACAACATGGAACAAAGGTACAAACACTCTGATGTATACTCATGACACATGCCAGCATACAGCACCTTTCATGGCATAACACTACCACACTACAAACTGTCATGTAATGTACTATAGTCACCCTGTGCATCAGACACATATTTGCATGTCCCTACATCGATGGTATGGATGGCAGGGATGTGGCACAGGTATCATCATATACACAAGGTGTGGTGTGGGGTTGCCAAAGGCCTAGGCTGTGCCACACAGTTGACATCGTGTGTGTGAGTCAGGAAGGGGTGCTTGTCAGCTGGGCCATGGAGAGGTGCTGTGTGTGTCTGTTGGTGACCTGCATGTGACAGTAATGTGTGAGTGTATGCGCATATACAGTCAAGCCATGTGCTATCCCTACACATGGGTACATTGAATAGCTGTGCACCATACATGGCAGAATGGACAGTTCACCGTCTCTGGCCATGAACACGGGAACTGGCTCTGCCAAGAGTGGCACTTGCACTACCATGCCCACAGTCAGATGCGGTACTAGTCAGTGATGGTGACAGGTGTTTGCTGGGCCCGTGTCCCTCATGTGACCACCCAGGACCACATGCCCATGGCCTGCTATGTTGTGGTGTGGGCAGCACCCTCCCTTCTTTAGAGCCACTATGGGAGTGTGAGTGTGCATGCCCATGTGGATGCTCAGTGGATGTTGTTGCGGACCTATATGCATGTGTCCGACACCCTACTCCTACCACATGTTCTAGCACAGACAATGTGTGGTTAAGGACTGATGGACCAAAACATGCATTGAGTGACTCGTGATGTGACACTTGTGACAGGTAGTGAATGGGCAACAGTCCTCCTTCGAGCACCCCTGTCAATCTGCCTGTGTTGGACCTCACCAGCTCTCTGGCTATGGCTAGTCTCTACACCTAATGATGCCATTGTTGCCACACTCTCCTGTTCGATGCCACCACACTCTGACTGTCCAATATCTGTGGCCGCAGTGGACTAGGTATGTGTGGGCAAACTGACTGCATGTAGGGACAATGGGGGAGGAAGTTTCAATCCATGGGACAGATTCAGCCCCCAACAACCTCACCTCTGCCTCACTATGGATACCATCATCATCAGTCTGATGAGACACTGACATCAGGTTGTGAGGGGGACAGGCTTCAACCCCCATGGTTACTTGTGAGGAGGAAGACAAAACAAGTACATTACTACCTGCACTATTATGTATGGCCATCCACACACATATACACACACACATACACACACACACACACACACACACACACACACACACACACACACACACACACACACACACACACACACACACACACACACACACACACACACACGCCCACACACACACACACACACATAGGTGAGGTAACACAACTGCATTACACATACCACTTCCTATGTCTTATCCCATGCACAACACACAAGCAGACTGCAACATACACAGACAAGACAGCCCCTTTATAGCATGCACTGCAGCTATGCCCAGTTAATGTTGCCTCTACTATACACCTGTGAGATAAGAGATATGTCAGTGTATGTGATAGACCCACACCTAATACACAGTGCACCTGTCTTGAGCATACTATTGCCCCCTATATAGCAGAATGCATAGACCTTCACAAAAATAAGAGAACATACGTTACAGCACCTGAAAATACACTACTGTGATTATCTAGTAAATGTGCGTCAGTTAACCCCTCCGAAACTGAACATACAGGTATTGTACTCTGACTAAGCATATCAGTTGTGTCTACAGCAAAATGACATTCTTAGGGTATATGTGATCCATACAAAAACAATGCAGCACACAAAGGTACCAAGTAGAGGTAGTCAAACCCAAAGCACGAAACACAATCTGAAGTGGAAGCACCAGCAGTTTATTTAGTACATAAACACAAATATTCACAAGGCGTTTTCATCCACAAGACTTTTTTAGGTGTAACAAAGAAAAGAAAAAAACAAACTGTAGCATCCTTTATATCCTCCACAAGTCACTTTAATTGTTTAATAGTATGATAAATTAACAATTGGAAACACCCAGATTTATGCAAATACTCCACTTTCTGTAACCTTTACAGGTCTCTTTGCAATAAATTACACTTTATTTTGCTTTTGCCTCTTCTTAAAAGTACTCAATTGTATTTATTCTGCTGCATTTATTACTGCTTGGTAGTAGCCTGATTAAATTGTAAGTGTTATTCTAAGCCCTTTGGTTTAAGCACTTGGGCTTCAGACCAGTTGTTTTACATTAAGAAGGTTTGTGGTCTGCACTGTTGTGGCAGAACAGGTAGCTTACATCCTTCTAAATTGGGAATTGCTGATTGAAGGTTCAGTGTCTGTTATTCTAAAAGTGTACTAGTTCTGCTTAAAGTGCTTGGGCTTCAGGCCAGTTATTTTACATTAAGAAGGTTTGTGGTCTGCACTCTTGTGGGAGAAGAGGTTAGATTCTGCCCTTCTGAGCTGGGAATTTCTGGTTAAAGGATTATTGTGCCTGCTTATTTGAACTGTTTCTTTCTGAAATTGGTGCACCTAGTTTGCTGTAGCATAGACTAGGTTCAGGCATGTTGAATCTAGCTTTGTTTGTATAACTTGAGCACTAATCCAGGCCATCTTTTTTGGAGAAGTTTCCACTGCACCATAGTGGCAGGAGTGTGCAGTTAAAACTTGTCTGATTGAAGACTGCTGGAACAGACCCAGTTTTGAGCTTTTTTACTGGTTAATTGGATCATTTGTTTAAATCAGTTTGCTCATTTTCTATTGTTATATAAAAAATGCACTTTATTCATCTGCTTTTACTGTATTTGTGTTTCTTCCCACTTTATTGCATGGTGGTGCTGCGGTAGCATTGTCGCCTCACAGTACGACGTTGTCCTGTTCGATTCTCAGCTAGAGCATCTTCTGAGTGGAGACATGCAGGAATGGGTGTACCTTCGTTGAAGGTTGTGCATCAGTGCTGGCAACTCGGCACGTAAAAATCTACTGCCAATCATTAGCGGACCAGAGTTCCGCTGTGGCGACCCCTAACCAGGAAAAGACAAAAGACACAACAACAACATTCTGCTGCATTTATTACTGCTTGTTAGTAGCCTGATTAAATTGTAACTGTTATTCTAAGCCTTTTGTTGAAGCACTTGGGCTTCAGACCAGTTGTTTTGCATTAAGAAGGTTTGTGGTTTGCACTGTTCTGGCAGTACAGGTAGCTTATATCCTTCTAAGTTGGGAGTTGCTGATTGAAGGCGTAGTGTCTGTTATTCTAAAAGTGTATTAGTTCTGGTTTAAGCACTTGGGCTTTGGGCCAGTTATTTTACATTAAAAAAGTGTGGTCTGCACTCTTGTGGGAGGAGAGGGTAGAGTCTGCCCTTCTGAGCTCAGAGTTTCTGGTTAAAGGCTTATTGTGCCTGTTTATTTGAACTGTTTCTTTCTGAAATTAGTGCACATTGTTTGCTGTAGCACAGACTAAATTCAGACCTGCTGAATCTAGCTTTGTTTGTATAACTTGAGCACTAATCCAGACCATCTTTTTTTGGAGAAGGTTCCCTTGCACCCTAGTGGCAGGAGTGTGTAGTTAGAACTTCTCTGATCGAAGACTGCTGGAACAGGGCTCAGTTTTTAGCTTTTTATTGATTAATTTGTTTAAATCAATTTGCTCATTTGCTACTGTTATATTAAAAAAAATACACTTTATGCATCGCCGCTTAGCTAGGGTTAAACTATTCCCGGCGCCATAAAGTCTGCTCTTCAAATTTTCCCTTAGAACTAGCCAGTTTTTTTAGTTTTAGCACTCAAATCTGTTTCTTTGAGCTCAGCACTTGTTCAGAACTCGTCATAAGCACTAAATAAGCTGCAAATTACTACAGCACTCAACTTTCCTCACTTGTCTAGAGGAAAACTGTTTTTAGTACTTAATAAATAAGCACCTATCCAGGCATGTCTAAGGGTCAGCTCTTGGTGTTTTCTCCTGTCTACCTGATGAATCTGGGAATTTTGGGGCAATGCAGCAATTACCTCATGTACACAGACAACCCTCTCCTCCTACCACCCAACACTACAACCTGTGAGAGATACACTTATATAGCCAAGCTGGAAGCAGAGCTCTCTTCACCCAAGACTGAACTAGACAGTCAAGAGGAGAAGATAAACACTTGCACCACACCACACTCAACACATAGTCCCTCAAAACCTACACCACCAAAACACACACATAGCAACACAAAACACACACCTACATTTGCTGATGCTCTCAATAAAAATCTGCTCAAGCAACAGAGACCTCCAAAGCAGAAACGCATGCAACCTCTGCCCCCAACACAACCCAAATGACACATAGCCCACAAACTCAGTGTGCCACTCAACCACAGCCCATAAGGCATAACAGCATACCCAATACTCTAGTCATAGGTGACTCTATAGTCAGGCACACTGATGTTCCACTCACCAGGCTAAACACGGAGAAAGTTACTGTCAGCTGCCTGTCGGGTGCCATGATCCACCACATAATGCATGCAGTCAGGTCACTCCACAACAAGTACAAATATGACTCTGTCATTGTCCATGTTGGTGTGAATGACCTGAGGCGTACCTCCTTGGACTACATGAAAAGGGACATGGAGGAGCTCTCTGATCTTGTAGCCCTGGCAGGTATGACTGTAGCCCTGAGTAGCATCCTGCCATCATCCAGAATGATACCACAGTACAAGGCCAAAATGACTGACTTCAACAATTGGCTAAGCTTTTGGTGTCATTTTAAGGGGATCCAGTATCTGTCTGCCTGGGATGACATGAGGTTTTTCCAGAGATGGCCTGCACCTGTCGCCCTTGGGATTCCGGATACTGGCTAAGGCTCTTGCCACCCCTATAGTGCCTTTTTTAGGCAAGGCTCAAATGACAAACTCACCACCGTAACAGGTACAAGCAAGCAAAATCTGAGGGTAATGCTACTCAGTGCTAGAAGTCTAAACCTCAAAATGCATTCACTCGAGACACTCCTTAAAATGGAGAACATCGACATCTGTGCAGTGACAGAGACCTGGTTCAGGGCTCCAGAGGCACCTGCATTACCAGGCTGTAATTCATACCACACCTTTCAGCCACCTAACCTGGACTGAAACACTAAAGGTGGAGGCGTGCCCATATTCATTAAGGATATCCACACCTCCAGGCTAGTTGCTCAGCATAATGCATCTGAGATTATCCAAGTGCAACTAACTCTGGGCAAGACTGCAATCCAAATTGTAACTTGCTACAGATCCCCCACCATGCCCCAGGATTCCCACTCCTCATTTCTTGATACACTGGAAAATATTAGGGTACAACCCAATACCCTAATAATGGGCAATTTCAACTACCCCACCATTAACTGGGAAAACTACTCATGTACCAACTCTTTTGCTCAACGTTTTCTGGAATTCATAAATTCCAATGCCTTGGATCAACATATCCACACCCCCACCAGGGGCAGCAATATCCTAGACCTGGTCATTACCAACATGGGCGACCGGTGTTCCACATCAGAGGTTAATTCCTCATTGGTCAGATCCGACCACAAGCAAATCAGCCTAGACATCCACATCTAGCCCCCACTCCCCATTAGGGAAACCACCGTAAAATATTTCTCCAAAGCCAACTTCACGCTTCTTAAGACAGAAGTGGCAAACTTCACAACACCCATGCAGACGGAAAATAGAGGTATGACTGCTGAATCCTACACAAATGCATTTTATAAGCACTTACACGAGTGCATGGATCGTGCTATCCCTAACAGAACCAAGATGCTATCCTCCAAAAAAAGGAAGCCAATCTGGTGGTCCACTGCCATAAACAAACTGTACAACAGAAGAAAAAAGCTGTTGAAAAAAAGAGTAAAAACCCATGACTGGAAGAACTCCCTGGTCAGCCTCAGTAAGAAGCGGAGATCATATAATCCTCCAAAGCTAGTTATGAAAACAAAATCACCACTGATTCTAAAGACAACCACAAAGCATTCTATAGCTATGTCAAGAATCTCAATGGCAACACTCAGATCTGCTCTGAGTTACAGCACAATGGCACTAAATATACAGAACCAACTGATATTGCCAACATCCTGGCAGATAGGTTCAGTGCTAACTTTACCCCACCCCACCCCCTAAAGGGCCCATCTCTATATGCAGAGTTCCTGTAATCAGGGCTGCACAGGTAAAAACCACACTCTCCAAAGGTAAGAACACAGCATCCATGGGACCTGACAACATCCCAGGCTGCATTCTACATGAACTACAGAATGAACTGGCACCCCAACTAAGCACCATGTTCAGTCATAGCCTCCCCTCAGGCTTTGTGCCCACTGAATGGTGCACAGAAACAGTTATCCCACTCCACAAAGGGTAGCCACCATGGACCCAGGGAACTACTGCCCCATTAACCTAATGAGCCTGGTCTGCAAGGCCATGGAATGTATCATCATGGAAGTTGTAAACAAAGACATTGGTAATCTCCAAACTTTGGACCCCACCCAGTTCGGGTTTGTAAAAGGCAGATCATGTCTCCTAAACCTGATTGATTTCTTTGAAGCAGTCACCAAAGCCGTAGATGAGGGTAAGGTGGTTCACACAGCCTATCTAGATCTCGCCAAGACTTCTGACACCATCCCCCACTCTAGAATTTTAGATAAACTCACCAAACTAGATATAAATCCCTATGTCACAAGATGGGTTGCCAAATGGCTCACTGACAGAATCCACACTGTGAAAGTAGCAGACTCCAAATCCAACTTCAGACCAGTGACAAGTGAAGTACCACAGGGTTCAGTCCTGGTTCCTCTCCTGTTTGGTATCTACTTTTCTGAAGTACAGGCTAACACAGAAGGTCTTTGGCTAACGAAGTTCACAGATGACTGCAAACTAGGAGCCATAATTGAAACTCCTAACGATGCGGACATCCTACAAAAGGGCCTCTCTGAGACAGATGCTTGGTGTCAAAGCCATGGCCTCAAGCTCAATGCCAAAAAGTGCATTGTCATCCCCTTTGGTAAAAACTCTGTACCCATGAGCTACCACATAGGTGGTAATCTGCTTAACACCGAAAGTGTGATGAGACGTTGGGACACAGATGGACAGTAGTCTCTCCTTTGATGATCACATCACCATAGTAGTCAGGAAATCCTTCTACGTGGCACACCTCATCACAAAAGGTTTCTCATCCAGAAAAAAAGAGGTCATTGTTCCCCTCTACTCATCACTCATTAGACCCATTATAGAATACAACACCCCTTTTGGTATGTACCTCACAAGACATCTACAACAACTGGATAGGTCAGAGAAATACCTCACAAAGAGGATTACCGGCCTCAAACAGATGCCCTACGTAGACCATCTAAAAAAACTCCAGCTTTACTCCGTTGCATATCGCCTACTCAGAGGCAATCTCTCAGTAACATACAAAACTATGTCAAACCCAGAGCTGTTGGACATGCTTCACTTAAAGAAATCCCAATCCCTCCAAGCTACATGCTCTAGGGACCTAAACCTTGTCACCACAGTAAACAGAACATTCTGGAAGGATAGATTCCTGTCCCACAAACTTCCCATACTCTGGAAAAAAATACCTATCTATATCAAACAAAGCTCCTCATTAGCACTCTTCAAGAAAAATCTTGATGATTGGATGGGAAATAGGAAATTCACCCCGGGGATCACCTCAGTGGCTCTGCTCAACAGGGACACAGGAAAATAATTTTCTTGGGTGGCAAAAGCCAGGGTACCTTTTTGGCTAGGCTTGTATAGGCCCTAGGGCTGATAGCCTAGTACCTACCTATGAACCTATAAGCAGTTTTAAGCAGGTTTGCACAGTGTGATGCAGCACACAGAGCTGCTTAAATCCACTTAAACCCATGCTAATTCTAAAAAAGAAAAGAATAAGGGGTGATAGGAAAGTGGTGAAATGGGGGCAAGCAGGGAGAAAAACATACTGAAAAGCATGTAGGGATGTGCAGGACAGGTGTAGAAAAGGACCATAGCTCTCCATTTCTTCTACAGCAACAGCTGTGCAGGTTGTAGAGAATTTTGAATTTGGAGCCTCACACCCCAGAGAGAGGAGTGAGGGCAACATAACTGTGTTGATTAGTTCATTTAATAATTGTTTGTGTCCAGTGGACATTGGTGTGAAATGGAGATCTATGTATGGGTCAAATTCTTTTGTGGAACAGGTGCCCCTTTTTTTAAGGTGAGAGTGGAACATTGGGTAAGGGATATAGGTACATGTGGGGAGGTAAGTTGGGTAGGAGAGGTTGCATTTGTAGACAGACAAGACAAACAAGACAGCATACAGGGGTGGTGTGTGATACATTAGGGAGGTAAACACCTTAGACGGGGAGGGTGTTGTGGAATCAGAGATCCATGTGCCCCCAGCAGTGAGACTGACCTCCCCACCCATGGGCAGTCAACACTGCTCCTTCACTGCCCCAAAGGTGGCTGTGTTAGAGGCTGGGCTCCAGGGCCACTTTGCCCCTCCAGGTTGGCCAGTCTGCCCTTAATCCGGTGCAGGAGATTCTCATAGCCGTGATGTATGATCCTGCTCACCATCACCAGTAGCTGATCCTGGGTGACAACCCCACCTCTACCCCTTCTCCTGGAGGGGGACTAGCCCCATCCTCTGACACAATTCCACCCGTAGGTGGTGCAGGGCCAGTGGATGGGACACCACCAGCTTGGGTCTCAGATGTGCTGGGACCCGGTGCCATGGCCAGCTGAGGTAGGGTAGGCAGATTACCAGAACCCAGTCTATCCAGTTGAGCTATGGTGTTGTGGTATTTCAAAGTATATAGGTTAGTAATGAACTTATGTTAGTTATAACAGCATACCGGAATGTTGCAAATAATCCAGTAACATAACATTGCATAGTGTATGTCACACAACAATAAGTGAGATAACAGTCAGTATTGTAACAGCATGCCAGTAACAGTAACAACATAGGTAATTCAACAAGATATGTTAGTATGCAACCATTGTAATACATAACAATAATAAAACACCAGGCCAAACATAACGTTTTGAGAACATTTGTTAATAGTAAACCATAACCGATGTATAGCAATAATAAATTATGATGAAGATAAGGGGTGGGGAGAGACAGATATACAGGCCATTAATACCAGTATAGGCTATATAGTTTGCAATGGTACTATTATATACTCTACAGGTATGCCCTTCTTTTATGTATACAAGTGCCCTACAGCTTCTGTAGCATGTACATACATCTCAAGCTATCCGCAAGGGACAGTATAGGCCAAGCTTTAACACCTAGAGGTACACAACTGTGGGGGACTATTACATGTCAGGGGGACATATATGACTACCAAGGTTTACTGTGGATTGGTGTAGTCTGACCATGCTAGTGACATAATCATACTGATGATAGATCTGTGACAGAGGGCTTGGGCAACAGTGATCACAGACCATGACAGTGTGACACTTGTGACATGTACAGAGAGTTTATGACAAGCATGCTGTCTTTGGCAGGCATGGGGTTAGACCATTAGCAGACATTCACAGACACACCAGGCATACAGCCATACCAAGATTACACATTTTATTTATTGTATTAACTTTTATTAGTATTGTACTTGTTGATTCTTGGCTGGAGCGCCTTCTTTGTGGAGTCTGCATGTCCTCACTGTGGTCTAGAGACGTTACAGACATGCAGGTAGGTGCATGTGTGAATGGGCATGCCTTCTTTGAAGTTTGGGCATCGGGCTGGCAACTAACTCAGCACCGTAAAAGTCCACTGCCAATCATTAGCAGGTGGGAGTTCTGCTGTGGCAACCCCTAACTAGGAAAAGTCAAAAGACTTTTAGTATTGTACTTGTTGCCTTTATTTTCTGAAGTCATATCACGTTCCTGAGCAATGCTGTTAACACTCTGTTACATCTGAACACAAACATTTTTAACCCATACTAAGCACAAAACAAACTTGTAGTGGGTCACAACCAAATCAAATTCCACTTGAGAAACAGTAACCAAACTGACTTTATTACGAATAGTCCATAAATGTATACAATGTTAACCTAGGTTTCATCCTACCATCAGGACTTCTTCAGAACAATTAAACACATTTAATACATCCGTTTAAATACCCACCCATTCTACCTTTAATCCAATAAAAATCACATGGTAGGACGAAACCTAGGTTAACACTGTATACATTTATAGACTATTCATAATAAAGTCAGTTTGGTTACTGTTTCTCAAGTGGAATTTGATTTGGCTAACCCATACTAAGGGCTACTGCACCCATTTACCTGTAATTCCTCTGGGGAGAACATCTGTTAATAATACATAACTGATTCAATAATATTTAGCTGGTCTGTGTGAGACAAAATGTACAGCAGACCTAGCATTTATCCAACTGAGCTACTGAAGCACTGCTGCTTACTCACTGACTGATATTTGCCTACAGCTCACCTTTTTAACAAAATATGACCTGGTAATAGAAGTAGAGTAATTCACCAAACACAAAACCGGTAAATGACAAAAACAACACAAGAGCAGGTCTTTCCGATAAAATTTACCGTCTTTACCTGAAGCGCTTTTCATTTGCACTGAAGTAAACTTCTTCAGAAGTGAATACCATTGAATCTGAGTTAATTTAAAACACAAATACAGTGACGTATTTAATACCCCACCCATGCAGCAACAATGTAACTTAAAGCTATAAGCAATTTAAAATGCTACAACATTAAAACCAAGGGAAGTAGCAATCAATAAAGCATTTAAACCCCGATATACCATTAATATCCAACAAGACATATAAAATATGTTGTAAATTTCAACATATACAAACAATGATTAAACGTACCACTGTAAGAGGTTATATGATACGTTGTTACTGGAATTTTAAATCCTTAAAATAGCAGGTATACAAACACCAACATTTACTGATACACATTTATCAACTGAACCAAAATTGATGCCCCATCTTACTACATTACAGAATTTACATGAAATGCTTTAGCAAACATACTGTAACCTATCGACTCAAATTTTTACTTTTCAAGACACAACTAATTGAACACATATCATTTAGTCCAGGAACCCTATAGGCATCTAATCTTATCTGCCAAGCCAGTTCCAATTCTTCTAGACAAAGTGGGGTTGGGCCACCTCTTGTAGAAGGTACGAAAATCCGTGACCATGATGGGAAAGATGGAAAATGCACTGGCCAAACACGTTTATTCCCATCATGGTCACGGATGAGTATGGTTTACCACCAAAATCAAACAATCAATGAGGTAGAATTATTTATGGATACAAAGGCAAGGTCACAGCATTTAATTTTATGGTAATGGACTTTTATTGCCTTTGTAGGGATGTTTTACACTGCTAGAGTCCTGCTAAAGGCTTCAGAGATTCAGTGAAAGACTCATTGGAAAATTTGGAGAGATTACGGATAGTTTTGAGCTTATGTTCCTTTGTTAGTTGTGTAATACTCCTGTGGGTATAAGCTGGCAGGCGATCACTTAGTGTATCAGGGAGGGTACCTGAGGAGAGAAAAATTAGATTGGCTGGTAATCAGAGTACAGTCCATGATAGATTGTTGGGAGTTACACCAACAAGACATGACAAAAGTATTAATACATTGAGTGAATCCACAGAAGGCTAAACTCCTTTTCCTACCTAAATCTGTACCTAATCACAAATCTACCTTTACTATCTTATCACTTAATAGCACAACCATTAAAGTAGAATCTCACACAAAGCTCCTTGGTACTATAATAGGTTCATAGGTTCATAGGTTGGTACTAGGCTATCGGCCCTAGGACCTATACAAGCCTAGCTATAACAATTCCCTGGCTATTTCTTCCCACAGTATTTACTTCCCTGGACCCCTGTCTAGCAGGGTGACTGCCGTGATCCCCAGGGTGAATTTCCTATCTCCCATCCAATCATCAAGATTCCTTTTGAAGAGGGCCAAAGAGGCGCTCTGCTTGACATGTATGGGCAGTCTGTTCCAGAGTCTGAGAAGTCTCTGGGTCAGGAACCTATCCCTCCAGCATGTTTTGTTCATTGTGATTACAAGGTTTAGATCCCTGGCGTGTGTGTCTCTGAGGGATTGGGATTTCTTTAAATGTAGCATGTCCAACAGCTCTGGGTTTGACATGGCCTCGTATGTTAAGCAGAGTTCACCTCTGAGTAGACGATATGCGACAGAGTATAGGTGGAGTTTTTTAGACGGTCAGCATAAGGCATCTGCTTTAGACCTGTGATTCATTTAGTGAGGTATTTCTGCGGCCTTTCCAGTTGTTGCAGATGTCTTAAGAGGTAATAGATGATCAATTAAATTTTCAACTTCCACATTCATCAATGTATCAAAAAAACACACCAAAAATTGAGACTGCTTTACAGGAACAGAAAATTATTCACTACAGACTCCAAAATTTCTCAAGCACAGACATACCTTGCCTCCCCAATCCTAACAAACATACAATCCACTTTAATCTCCAAGACTGAACAAACATATAACAAATTTGCCACTAACCAACCCTATACCTCTTACCACTGCCTTTCGCCAAAGAAACTACAGAGTCTAGAATTCCCCCATCAACTCCTTCTATCACAACTTTACATAATGCAATCCATCCTCAACAAAGCCACTATGTGCCCCACCCTCTCTTCTCTAGTATTCTACTACACCCCAAAACATTCTCTCCGAAACACTGATCAACATCTCCTGGATATATACAGGCCCAATAAAAACACTGGCAAAATGTTCTACAAACACTCTGTATCCCAAGCCTGGAACAAAGTTCCATGCATTGTAAGAAGTATTACCCACAAAAATAGCTTCAAAAACGAACTAAAAGACACCCTCTCAAACTCCTGGATCTACTCCCGCCAGGACTCTACAGAATACATCCCCCTTCTATACCCTCAATAATAATAATAATATGTTTTAAACTCTAGCTCTCCACATTATTCCATTATTGTGTTACTCTGCCTCAATCAATTACACAAGGTATCAACTTATGCTTTAATTCATGCTCCAATTTGTGTTTCAACCTACATATCAACTTTGCTTCATATTATGTTTCTATTGTCTGCTTTCAAGCTATGTATTAACTAATGTCTCAGTTCATATTCTAATGTGTATTTCAAGCTTTGTATACGTTAAAATGTTTCAAACTTTGTATATTTTTAATATGTTTCAAGCTTTATGTATCTTGTTATGTCTCTTTTAAAATAACTGTTATGTACTGGAGCTTTTCTCCTCGGGTCTCCACTGAAAATGGGCTCATGCCCAGTTGGACTAACCCGGTTAACAAATGTCAAATAAATAAATAGTAAAATATGCTAAAGTGTTAATTTACCTGCGCCTTCAGCAATAAAAGGTGTGGGAATGGGGGTGTCCCTCCAGTAGATTCAACACTACAATACAGAACACACTAATATATAAAGGAGGGAAAACAATTAAGTTTAGTTTGAGTCTTGGAAATTGCCTTGCATAGATATTAACTGAAGGTATTGTCTCTTGTGAACCTTTGCAACTGAAGGTGAAATTCAGCTGTACAATTTCCTTAGGTAGTGTGATTGTGTTAACTTTTAAGCATCAGTTGTCAGACTTAATGTAGAGTGAAACAGCTGGATGGAAAGGAATACATTTTGGTCATGGGGCAGAGAAAGTGAAACATATGAAACATATACGGAACACAGACTGAACTATAAAAAATCACTTTTTGTAAGTTTTCTCATAAGTTGGCAGTAACGGTTTAACATTTGAATAAATCTACAGAGTCTGTTATTGCAGCTAAATGTGTCCCGTACTTGTGAGTGATATTTTCATAAAAAAAAAAACTGCAATGCCTAGGAGTGCATTTTCATATTCATTCTTAAAACAATTTTCTTGACTTTGACTGTGCTAATATCAAAGCATGTTTGAACATGAAGTGTTTTATCCAGTGACAAAACACACTGCCCAGCTAACATTGCATATTAGGTTTTTCTTACTGCATCATTCAGTTTTCCTATAATTTGCAGGAAGTTTATTGCTATTGCTTTTGCATGTCATTATTGGAGTTGTGTAATATAACTTCAGATGATATGTCATTCAGTAAAATAATATATTTTCCTTGTTCTAGTCATTGTGGTGCTGTTTAATTTAAAGGTAAATTCTAAGAAGTTACATTGACCATTACTGGAAGTATAACTATTAGATCATATGTAATGATATGCACACTACTACCTGTAGTCCTGGGTTTGATTACCATAGAATTCAACTACATTTGTGACATGTAACTATCTAGATCTGCCCATTTGCTCTTGAAAACAAATGTGTTTACTAGTTCAAACAATTTAAAAATGCTAATTAAAATGAAAAGAAAATTCAGCACCATATTTGTACCAAAGTTATAATGCATTGTCCTGTGACTAAATGGGATTAGATGTTTTTATTTTATTAATTTGTTTTCATACTGAAATATACATGCATTACAAAAGACAAAGTGTAGTGTTCAACTTCTAGCCATCTATAACTTTTTTCAGAATCATAGCTATTAGCAACTTCAGAAGAGTTTTAAGAATCAGTTACACATGGTTCTTACTGCCTCTTCAGAGAGGCAGCAGGGGAGTTTGATAAGTCACTAATTACTTTGAGTGTACTGAAGCATGGAGACACCAGCCCCAGTCCCACACGTTCTGGTTACAGATCAAAGAACACTGACAATTTGTCACCGTGTATACAAGTTTGTATAAACCAAGGGACATGTCCAATAAGAAATCTACCTGTATATCATAAACTAGATTTGATGCTGTTTACTGAAACCCATTCACATAGAACAGAATAACTTTGCTGTACTGCTTTGAAAGTATAATCTAGGTGGGTATCATAAACTAGAGTTGATGCTGTTTACTGAAACCCATTCACATAGCACAGAATAGTTTTGCTGTACTGCTTTGAAAGTACAATCTGGTTTGAATAAATGAAGCATGAAGGGAAGTGATGCATACTGTTCGCACAGTCAGAACCCAGATACAGCTTATAATAAAGTCTTCACAGTTAAAATATTTCTCAAGTTCAGTAGACCAGTACACCTGCTATTATTGCAGAAGCAAGGACTCAGAATTAATTATTTCTTATATTTGAATTCTGAAATGTAATTTCCAGTAGCTCTCAGATATGCACTTACCCCCCCCCCCCCCACACACACACACACATTCTAGGGGAGCATACCTCTCGAATGTCTCAGATTTTGTCTCATATTTTTGCTGGTAAATTCTTAATGAATATAGTCAGCCAGTAATGAAAGATAGCAGAGTTTTATAATTTGTATTCTTCAGAAAATGTATGTTGATGCAAAACCTGTTGTTCTTTTAACTTTATAAGCAATTAAAGTAATATGTAAATATTGTTCCTGATAGACCTTTGTCCCCATTTGTTTTTGGCACTGTCTAGATGTCTTGAGCAAAGAAGAGCAGAGATATATAGGGAAGGATGTCAAAGGGCCTACAAACCAAATGCAAATTGTATGACAGCATAACCTCCACACACTAGGCAGACCGGGACATGTTGATCACTGATTGTGAAGCATTCTGCCACCATAGCCATTAGAGTGTCCTTAGAGTGTCATTAATTCTTAGCAGGGGTTTTCTTACTCCAGTACCTGGCCTGTCTCTTCATTCAGCAGTAACAGCTGAACAAGTTAATGCCATGAAAAGAAGCATCAGACTTCAACCATCAGTCCTTGCTACTTGCTAAAACATCAGGCTGACAGCATTTCTGCAAGTGTCAGCCTTACCCATTTTGTTACACATACTGAATGTACACATTCATATACATTTATATATATTTACTGATTGATATTTGATTACCAGGAAAGTCCGACTGGGTAAAAACCCATTTTCAGCAGAGGGCCAGGCAGAAAAGATCCAAATTATTACAAAATATTTAAGAACAATAATTTTACAATCTTCAAAAATAAAACAAAAACATATGCAGTTTAAATAATTATAACAAATGAGACAATATAAAAACATTGGTTAAGAATTGATACAAGTTATATGACAATCATTTAATATTTAAAGAAATTTTAAACAGTTTGTAAAGAAATTAAAGGTAAGTTATCTAATACAAACAGGAATTATATGAAGTGACTGAAAAACAGGCTTATGGTATATTTGGAGAGAAAATCAGGGAGTATAAAGAATGAAGAGGTACTTGTTCACATTTAGGGATATAATTTATCCTGGTTTTGAGCAACAACGGAGACAGATTTTAGCTAGGACATCTTTACAGTGGTTTTGAATGATGGGAAGGAGGATATTGAAACACATGCAGGTTAGTGTAGTAGTTTATTGAACTACAGTAGGAATAAAAATGGGAAGTACATCAATACTATAAAATAGTTTATGTTTATGACCTCTGCATTTCGTAAAGTGCAAACAATAAGTGGAAGGTAAGTCAATACTATTAAACAATTCACACATACAACCCCAGCAATTAAGTGCAGTCGAAACAAGGGAATAGTGCAGCATTGAAGAGACTGAACTCTACTGTTTTAATGAGTCTTCCCAGCTCTACTTGTCTAACTGTTGTAAGTGGTTTCAGATAGAAATGGGTGGCTGGATTACTATCATCTGGGATCATAATCCTCTGATTCAGTCTATCACAAGGGAAGGGTGTAGTGCATAGCAATTGGTTGATTTAATCTGCTATAAATATTGAAAAAGTGATGCATAAAACATGCAAAAAGATTGTGAATGAGGGAAAGTTTTATATTTTCAAGAAAATACCAGCAATGAGTATGTAGAGTGTGAATGGTTGTAACAAAAGAGACTAGAAATAGCCCCTAGAGGACTAAGGAAGCAGAAGGTATGCAGAAAAAAAATAGGTAAGTTACTGAGGACATATAAAAGCAGATAAACTTATAGTGTGGGTAAGGGAATGACACACTGGAAGTCATGATCACACAGTCTGGGTGTCAAGACAATCATTCCATTAGGAAGTGAAGAATGAGTCACACAGAAAGAAAGAGAGAGTCCAGGAAACACAAAACAGTAAGAATGACTGCAAACGTTGTCATACAATAAGTGAAGTTAGAGGGACAGAGAGATGTTACAATATTAATTGCAATATCAAAGCAGTGTCAGTAGCTCAACAGATAGCACCCTTGCCTTTGGTGCTGGAAGATCAGAAGGCTGTGGGTTCACTTACCACTCTGCATGAGTGGACTGATGACACTACTGCTTTTTTGAATGTGTCATCCCTCAGATGAGACATTAAATTGAGGTTCCCATCTGTTTGAGCTGGTGGTAGCTTAGGTAGATATACTAGATCCCAGGGCATCTATCAAAAAGTAGGGGAAGTTCCTGATGCACTGATCAAATTTCCCCTGTTAGTAGAAATACCTCCTCAGGCCTCCCTTGATGATAGGCCACTAACAACCGGACAGCAAGTAAAAATAAATAACAGAGCTGCTCAACATTTGGCAACTTTAGTCAGAGGTCTGGAGTGCATCTGCACTGAAATCCAAGGCATCCATTGAACAATAAGTATATTTTAAGCCAGCACTATACTTTGTTAACTATATTTAATTGACTTACTGCTTCTTTTTAGCTGTTTGTGACTGCTTTTACTCTGCACTTTGAAATTGTGTTTCATTGCCGTATATAGCATAGTCTAGATTCAGAACTGATGTATCTAGACTGTTTGGTATCACTGTGCTCTTAAACCAGCCATCTTACATTAAGAGGGCCTCCCTGCACCCTTGTAGCCGAAATGTGTAACTGAGGACCCATCTGAGTTGGGGATTGCTGAAGAAAGGCTCAGGTTGGGGCTTTCCCCTTGGTAGTTGTGTTAAAAACTGTTTAAATTTGCCTGTATATAAGCCTCACATTTGCTCATTCCTGCACACCACGCAACAGGGTTGAGCAGTGCCCTGTATAGATGCAAATGCCTGGGAACATTATTTTTCCTTAGAGACCTTTCAGTAGAACCCTCCCCAAGCTTCCCTGCTGAGCAAAGGGCAACTCAGTTGTGCTCTAAGCAGCATTCTCGCACTTATCCATAACCTACTATACACCCACTGCCTTTGCTACTGCAAGCCAAACTACGCCACTAATTAGGCCAAAGTCCTAAGTCCAGTTAGCCCACTTCCTTCCCAAATAATCACATTCAGAAAAATCCTGCCACAATGGACGGGCAGTTTCCCATCATTTCTCCTGCCTGCTTGATTAATATGGACATCTTGAGGCAATGTAGCAATTGTTTCATGCATACTGGCAACCATTAAATTCCTAAAGCAAACTAACACCCTATGTGACAGATACAAATACACTGTGGAACTGGAGTCAGTTCTCTTACATTAAAACAAATTAGACATCAAACAGGTTGTCAGTACACATGCTTCACTTCTCTTGCAAACCTCACCTCTCACACAAAGTAAGGTCATGCCACATAAACCCACATATGTGGAGGTACTCACTAAAAGCCTACCAAAAGAACAGAGACTTCCCAAATGCACACCACCCACACACATACCACTAAGCAAAAAGAAGCCACTACACATATCAACACACACACATACCTGTGTCTCAAAAATTAGCCCCTAAGGCAAAACACATCAAATGTCTTCGTCATAGGTAACTCCATAGTGAGACACACAGATGTCCCCCTCACTGGACAAGGAGAATGTCATTGCCAGCTGCCTATCAGGTGCCAGGATCCAACAAATCATGCATGCGCTCAAGTCACCCAACAACAAGTAGTGTTATGACTCTTTTATAGTCCATGTTGTAGTGAATGGCTTGAGACATACCTCTCTAGACTATATGAAGAGAGACATGATGAAACTCTGATTATGTGTCCCAGGCAGGTATGTCCCTAACCCTAAGCAGTATCCTACCCTCACCCAGGCTGATGCCACAATATAAACAAAAAATGATAGACTTCAACAATTGGCTTTGCTTCTGGTGTCAGTCCAGGGGGATCCAGTATCTGTCAGCCTGAGAGGATATGGTAGACAGACCTCGCTGCTTTGCTAGAGATGGTCTGCACCTGTCCCCTCTAGGCATTCAAATACTGACAAAAGCCCTTGCCTCCCCCATAATGCCTTTTTTAGGCAATGTCAAAACAACAAATTTTCTAGTGTAAATAAAACAAAATCCACGTCAGCAGAACCAGCAGCAAAGAGTCCAATATTAAGTGTTTTATTAACATCCACTTTTCGTTCAAGAAAACTGAACTTCTTCAGACAAACATCAAAAGGTAACAAATGTAAAAAAAACTCCTTAAATACACAATTAACAACACATGGTACATTTGAATGGACCAACCAACTGGTTAAAACTCGCTGACATCAATGTGTGGGAAAAAGCTGATCTCAAAGCTTCTTAAAGTGCTACTGCATACAAAAGTCAGGTCTTTACAAATTGTGTTTTAAAATCAAGCAACTGACCAAAATAAAATGAAAAATTGTCAATGAAAATGTGTCTGAACATAAAATGTTTAAAACCAAGAAAAACAAAACATGATGAATGGAACCGATTTGCTGACAAAAAATAAGAAGTAAAACATAAAAAATAATAAGTCATAAATGAAGAGTAAAAATGAAAAATAATAAAATTACCTCTGCATACTTCTGAGTCTCAAAATGCAAGCTAAACTTACTCTGTCGTTAAGACCTGGAGGTCTATATGAACAGAGTTTCAGCTGCCAAATCACTTCTAGGCGCTCTAATAATAGTTGAAAAGGACCCCCCCGATGTCAATGGGAAAGTGTCCTAACACCCTAAAAGTAAAACTGTGCTGAGGGTGGTCATTAACATGTTTCGCCAAAGCGTTTTCACACTTGTTTTTCCTGATGCAATATAAATGCTCATAGATTCTTTCATTAAAACCTCTGTCAGTCTTGCCCACATAAAACGCTGGGCAAGACTGGCAGCAAGCTAAATAAACAACCGATCGAGATTTACAGTTGAATCTACCAACAGTGGAGAAAGAAGACCCAGCAATTTTGAATATCGAACCAGTGCAATATGCCTGCACATGTTACAACTCTCACATTTGAAAGTGCCCTCTACTCTAACACGAGTGTCCTTTTTTGTTTCTAGTATCCGTTTGAGGTTATCACCCCTCCTGTATATAAAAGTAGGCAAAGTACCAAAACTGGCTTGTAAGGCATCGTCACACCAGAAAATACTCCAGTTCCTGACAAACACCTCCTTGATTAAATGAATCTCAGCACTGTAATTAGTGATGAAAGAAATAGAAGTGTCTACTTTCTTGTTGTCTACAAAGGCTTCAGGCATGACTGGGGGTGAATGTTCTAGTGGACAACTTGTGAACAAACTGCTTTGTAAAATAGGTTTATAAACACCCCCATACCTTTTAGTCTGGACCTCAGTAACCAGGTTGTGAATAAACTTGTCTGGGTAACCTCTGTGTAGAAACAATCCCTTAATAAACTCACATTCTTCTAAAAAGGGTTCATCGTCAGTTACCATTCGAGCATCGCTCACAAGTTGCCCCTTGACTACCCCTCTTTTTTGGTGCCCAGGGTGGGCACTAGTAAAGCGTAACATGGTGTTAGAGTAGGAACTCTTACGGTATATTTTGGCCTTGAAGCTACCAGCAGAAATATCTTTGTATAAGTCTACATCAAGATAAGAAATTCTAGAATCAGGCTCTAAAAATGTAAAATTCAAAAAAGACGTGCTGGAATTGAGATGGTCCATGAAGGTCCCCATATCATTAGTTGAACCTTCTGTCAATATAAAGATGTTGTCCAAAAATCTGGTGTAAAAATCGATTTTGAACTGACCATTGTGATTACCAAACACATATCTGTGTTCCCATTCAGCCATTACGATGTTAGCAAAACTGGCCCCTACTGGTGAGCCCATGGCTACACCAGTCTTCTGTAAATATATCTCTCCCCCAAATGTTACAAAGTTGTACTTCAAGATGACATCTAACAGTTCCTGCACCAATCTGATTTCTACACTGCTAGCGTTATGATGCAATAAACGGTCAGTGACCCAGTCAATCCCTGTAGCATGAGGGATAGACATATAAAGGTCTTTTACGTCTATTGTCAAAAATCTATGACCTCTCTTGAATTCTAAAGCACCCATGGCTTTTAAGAAAGCCCAAGAGTCTTTACAAATGTGTGTTTCCTTTTCAACGTATTTTTTCATTATATTGTCCATGTATTTGGCTATCGGGTAAGTGATTGAACCCCTAGCATTAACCAATAGCCTCATGGGAGGGTTGTACACATCTTTATGGATCTTGGGTAGTTCGAAAACTGTTGGAATCTTGGGGAACGAAACAGTCAAATATTTCAACACATCTTGTTCTATAACATTTTCTAAAAACAAATCATTCAAGAAAACATGGATGCACCTATACGCTGCATTCAATTCGTTAATGCTAGACAGTGTATAAGCATCCTGCAATAACATGTGGGTAAGACAGTTTTCATAATGACAAGTGTCCATTAGTACTAAACCACCCCCCTTGTCAGGTTTGAGAATCCTGACAGGTAAACTTTTTAAAGTGTCCAACAAGTCAACTTTGTCATCAGTCAAGTTTTTGTTCGGAAGTGTCCTACAACAGTTGACTAAGTTTCTAATTTCGGTTTCACACAAATATTCAAATAAAAAAGTAGAGGGTGAATAGGGGGGTTAAATGTACTTGGAACTCTCAAAGTTTTTTTGTCTAAAACAGTGTTACCAAAAATTAACAATAAATTCAACTTACATATAAACAACTTTAAATCAAGCAATGTGTGCGCTAGATTAAAATGACTCCATGGAACAAAAGTGAGACTTTTGAAAATAAATCAGACATCCCCACAGTGGTTGTAAAACTCGAATAGTTGTAAACAAAAAAATCTCCAAAACTGTTACTAATAATGTCAGGTTTTGACCTTCTCATTACTTCTGAAAAGGCTTCTTGCTGTTGTTCCTGCGATAGCTCCTTGTGTTGTAAAACCTCTGGTGGTTCTGTCCCCGGTTCGAGGAAAAAGACGGTGTAGAACGAGAAACCTCCTCATCCCTGCCTCCATCAGTTACAAAATTTTCTGTAGGAACAACATCCTCCACATCCTCTCCAGTGGCTGGCCTACTGGGTCTAGCTGTCTGCCTCATAACCCCATGAGTCAGGTTGACAGGAGCACCTAGACTGTCGCCAACACTCTGAGAATGGGGGGGGGGGTATGCAGTTTGTTTATTGTATGCATCTATGTCTCTTTTCAGTTTTTTCATTTTCATCTCCATATTACGAGATATCTGTTGGTCTATGGTCGAAAAAATTCGTTTATACTCATAATTGTACCTGTTGAAGTCTACATGTGACTTGATGTTAGTATCCAAAATTTCAATTTCAGCACTCAAATTGTCTATAAATTTCTGAAAGAATTTGGCCATTAAGTCCATTAACTCATGTCCATGTCTATCAAACAAACTAATCAGCTCACTATGGAACTCTGAACCAGCTATCAGTCCAGTGGGGTACTGCCAAGAGTGCAAGCCCTTTGGCACAACCCCCACTTTTTTACATTCATTAAAATAGGAAATCTCTAACTGAAGCTTCTTTACCTTTAAAGATTTGTGGTCCAAGGTCTTCAAAAAGTCCACTAAAGGAGCTTCTGATGTCCCTGTGTCAATAGACACGAACCCGTTCCTGTTCTCGAAAACTGGGAGTTGCTCATTCAACCAAGATGTAACATTCAGTGAGTCTCCAGTTCGGCTCAGAGATGAACTGGTCCTGGGACATTCACCGGTAGGTCTAGGATGTACAGGAACCCTAGAAACAGTTGAGGTGGAACTTCCACTGTCCTCATGGTCATTCGACCCATCACTGGTGTCAACTGTCACCTCAGAGGCCAAACCAACTCCAAGAACGTCTTCCGCCAAATTGTCAGCGTTTCCCTTGACTGATACTAGCCCATCCAAACACTGAGAACGCACATCCATCCTTTCATTAAGTTTTTTAACCATGTTAGTGAAAGAAACCAGTGCAGAATTGTCCAAACAAGCACCTTCTTCCAATTCCATAAGTGCTACCAGTTGAATGCTACTGGTAGAAACTACTGGCAGTGGATACAAAACAAACTGACTGAAGCAACAGAAGTTGAAACAAACTAAAATAAATAAAACCAAATCCACGTCAGCAGAACCAGCAGCAAAGAGTCCAATATTAAGTGTTTTATTAACATCCACTTTTCGTTCCAGAAAACTGAACTTCTTCAGACAAACATCAAAAGGTAACAAATGTAAAAAAAACTCCTTAAATACACAATTAACAACACATGGTACATTTGAATGGACCAACCAACTGGTTAAAACTCGCTGACATCAATGTGTGGGAAAAAGCTGATCTCAAAGCTTCTTAAAGTGCTACTGCATACAAAAGTCAGGTCTTTACAAATTGTGTTTTAAAATCAAGCAACTGACCAAAATAAAATGAAAAATTGTCAATGAAAATGTGTCTGAACATAAAATGTTTAAAACCAAAAAAAACAAAACATGATGAATGGAACCGATTTGCTGACAAAAAATAAGAAGTAAAACATAAAAAATAATAAGTCATAAATGAAGAGTAAAAATGAAAAATAATAAAATTACCTCTGCATACTTCTGAGTTTCAAAATGCAAGCTAAACTTACTCTGTCGTTAAGACCTGGAGGTCTATATGAACAGAGTTTCAGCTGCCAAATCACTTCTAGGCGCTCTAATAATAAATGTTTTACTTCTTATTTTTTGTCAGCAAATCGGTTCCATTCATCATGTTTTGTTTCTCTTGGTTTTAAACATTTTATGTTCAGACATATTTTCATTGACAATTTTTCATTTTATTTTGGTCAGTTGCTTGATTTTAAAACACAATTTGTAAAGACCTGACTTTTGTATGCAGTAGCACTTTAAGAAGCTTTGAGATCAGCTTTTTCCCACACATTGATGTCAGCGAATTTTAACCAGTTGGTTGGTCCATTTAAATGTACCATGTGTTGTTAATTGTGTATTTAAGGAGTTTTTTTTACATTTGTTACCTTTTGATGTTTGGTTGAAGAAGTTCAGTTTTCTTGAACGAAAAGTGGATGTTAATAAAACACTTAATATTGGACTCTTTGCTGCTGGTTCTGCTGACATGGATTTTGTTTTATTTATTTTAGTTTGTTTCAACTTCTGTTGCTTCAGTCAGTTTGTTTTGTATCCACTGCCAGTAGTTTCTACCGGTAGCATTCAACTGGTAGCACTTATGGAATTGGAAGAAGGTGCTTGTTTGGACAATTCTGCACTGGTTTCTTTCACTAACATGGTTAAAAAACTTAATGAAAGGATGGATGTGCTTTCTCAACGTTTGGATGGGCTAGTAGCAGTCAAGGGAAACGCTGACAATTTGGCGGAAGACTTCTTGGAGTTGGTTTGGCCTCTGAGGCGACAGTTGACACCAGTGATGGGTCGAATGACCGTGAGGACAGTGGAAGTTCCACCTCAACTGTTTCTAGGGTTCCTGTACATCCTAGACCTACAGGTGAATGTCCCAGGACCAGTTCATCTCTGAGCCGAACTGGAGACTCACTGAATGTTACATCTTGGTTGAATGAGCAACTCCCAGTTTTCAAGAACAGGAACGGGTTCGTGTCTATTGACACAGGGACATCAGAAGCTCCTTTAGTGGACTTTTTGAAGACCTTGGACCACAAATCTTTAAAGGTAAAGAAGCTTCAGTTAGAGATTTCCTATTTTAATGAATGTAAAAAAGTGGGGGTTGTGCCAAAGGGCTTACGCTCTTGGCAGTACCCCACTGGACTGATAGCTGGTTCAGAGTTCCATAGTGAGCTGATTAGTTTGTTTGATAGACATGGACATGAGTTAATGGACTTAATGGCCAAATTTTATCAGAAATTTATAGACAATTTGAGTGCTGAAATTGAAATTTTGGATACTAACATCAAGTCACATGTTGACTTTAACAGGTACAATTATGAGTATAAATGAATTTTTTCGACCATAGACCAACAGATATATCGTAATATGGAGATGAAAATGAAAAAACTGAAAAGAGACATAGATGCATACAATAAACAAACTGCATATCCCCCCCCCCATTCTCAGAGTGTTGGCGACAGTCTAGGTGCTCCTATCAACCTGACTCATGGGGTTATGAGGCAGTCAGCTAGACCCAGTAGGCCAGCCACTGGAGAGGATGTGGAGGATATTGTTCCTACAGAAAATTTTGTAACTGATGGAGGCAGGGATGAGGAGGTTTCTCGTTCTACACCGTCTTTTTCCTCGAACCGGGGACAGAACCACCAGAGGTTTTACAACACGAGGAGCTATCACAGGAACAACAGCAAGAAGCCTTTTCAGAAGTAGTGAGAAGGTCAAAACCTGACATTATTAGTAACAGTTTTGGAGATTTTTTTGTTTACAACTATTCGAATTTTACAACCACTGTGGAGATGTCTGATTTATTTTCAAAAGGTCTCACTTTTGTTCCATGGAGACATTTTAATCTAGCACACACATTGCTTGATTTAAAGTTGTTTATATGTAAGTTGAATTTATTGTTAATTTTTGGTAACACTGTTTTAGACAAAAAAACTTTGAGAGTTCCAAGTACGTTTAACCCCTCTATTCACCCTCTACTTTTTTTATTTGAACATTTGTGTGAAACCGAAATTAGAAACTTAGTCAACTGTTGTAGGACACTTCCGAACAAAAACTTGACTGATGACGAAGTTCACTTGTTGGACACTTTAAAAAGTTTACCTGTCAGGATTCTCTAACCTGACAAGGGGGGTGGTTTAGTACTAATGGACACTTGTCATTATGAAAACTGTCTTACCCACATGTTACTGCAGGATGCTTATACACTGTCTAGCATTAACGAATTGAATGCAGCGTATAGGTGCATCCATGTTTTCTTGAATGATTTGTTTTTAGAAAATGTTATAGAACAAGATGTGTTGAAATATTTGACTGTTTCGTTCCCCAAGATTCCAACAGTTTTCGGACTACCCAAGATCCATAAAGATGTGTACAACCCTCCCATGAGGCTATTGGTTAATGCTAGGGGTTCAATCACTTACCCGATAGCCAAATACGTGGGCAATATACTGAAAAAATAAGTTGAAAAGGAAACACACATTTGTAAAGACTCTTGGGCTTTTTTAAAAGCCATGGGTGCTTTAGAATTCAAGAGAGGTCATAGATTTTTGACAATAGACATAAAAGACCTTTATACGTCTATCCCTCATGCTACAGGGATTGACTGGGTCACTGACAGTTTATTGCATCATAACCCTAGCAGTGTATAAATCAGATTGGTGCAGGAACTGTTAGACGTCATCTTGAAGTACAACTTTGTAACATTTGGGGGAGAGATATATTTACAGAAGACTGGTGTAGCCATGGGCTCACCAGTAGGGGCCAGTTTTGCTAACATCGTAATGGCTGAATGGGAACACAGATATGTGTTTGGTAATCGCAACGGTCAGTTCAAAATCGATTTTTACACCAGATTTTTGGACGACATCTTTATATTGACAGAAGGTTCAACTAATGATGTGGGGACCTTCATGGACCATTTCAATTCCAGCACGTCTTTTTTGAATTTTACATTTGTAGAGTCTGATTCTAGAATTTCTTATCTTGATGTAGACTTATACAAAGATATTTCTGCTGGTAGCTTCAAGGCCAAAATATACCGTAAGAGTTCCTACTCTAACACCATGTTACACTTTACTAGTGCCCACCCTGGGCACCAAAAAAGAGGGGTAGTCAAGGGGCAACTTGTGCGCGCTGCTCGAATGGTAACTGACGATGAACCCTTTTTAGAAGAATGTGAGTTTATTAAGGGATTGTTTCTACACAGAGGTTACCCAGACAAGTTTATTCATGACCTGGTTACTGAGGTCCAGACTAAAAGGTATGGGGGTGTTTATAAACCTATTTTACAAAGCAGTTTGTTCACAAGTTGTCCACTAGAACATTCAACTCCAGTTATGCCTGAAGTCTTTGTAGACAACAAGAAAGTAGACACTTCTATTTCTTTCATCACTAATTACAGTGCTGAGATTCATTTAATCAAGGAGGTGTTTGTCAGGAACTGGAGTATTTTCTGGTGTGACGATGCCTTACAAGCCAGTTTTGGTACTTTGCCTAGTTTTATATACAGGAGGGGTGATAACCTCAAACGGATACTAGAAACAAAAAAGGACACTCGTGTTAGAGTAGAGGGCACTTTCAAATGTGAGAGTTGTAACATGTACAGGCATATTGCCAGTGGTTCGAGATTCAAAATTGCTGGGTCTTGTTTCTCCACTGTTGGTAGATTTAACTGTAAATCTCGATCGGTTGTTTATTTAGCTTGCTGCCAGTCTTGCCCAGCGTTTTATGTGAGCAAGACTGACAGAGGTTTCAACGAAAGAATCTATGAGCATTTATATTGCATCAGGAAAAACAAGTGTGAAAACGCTTTGGCGAAACATGTTAATGACCACCCTCAGCACAGTTTTACTTTTAGGGTGTTAGGACAGATTCCCTTTGACATCAGGGGGGGTCCTTTTACAACTATTATTAGAGAGCCTAGAAATGATTTGGCAGCTGAAACTCTGTTCATGTAGACCTCCAGGTCTTAACAACAGAGTAAGTTTAGCTTGCATTTTGAAACTCAGAAGTATACAGAGGTAATTTTATTATTTTTCATTTTTACTCTTCATTTATGACTTATTATTTTTTATGTTTTACTTCTTATTTTTTGTCAGCAAATCGGTTCTATTCATCATGTTTTGTTTTTCTTGGTTTTAAACATTTTATGTTCAGACACATTTTCATTGACAATTTTTCATTTTATTTTGGTCAGTTGCTTGATTTTAAAACACAATTTGTAAAGACCTGACTTTTGTATGCAGTAGCACTTTAAGAAGCTTTGAGATCAGCTTTTTCCCACACATTGATGTCAGCGAGTTTTAACCAGTTGGTTGGTCCATTCAAATGTACCATGTGTTGTTAATTGTGTATTTAAGGAGTTTTTTTTACATTTGTTACCTTTTGATGTTTGTCTGAAGAAGTTCAGTTTTCTTGAACGAAAAGTGGATGTTAATAAAACACTTAATATTGGACTCTTTGCTGCTGGTTCTGCTGACGTGGATTTTGTTTTATTTATTTTAGTTTGTTTCAACTTCTGTTGTTTCAGTCAAATTTTCTAGCGTAACAAAATCTAATCAAGGCAAACTCAGGGTTAAGCTGCTTAATGCTAGGAGTTTAAACATGAAACTGCACTCCCTAGAAGCACTCCTTACCTTGGAGGATGCTAACGTCTGTACAGTTACCAAGACATGGCTCAAGGCCGCTGAGAGCACCCCAGCTGTGCAAGGCTATAATGCCTTCTACACGTTCAGACCTCAAAATGAGAGTGACAGAACCAAAGGTGGAGGTGTATCTATCTTCATTAAAACCAAATACACTTCAAAAATGGTCAAACAGCATGACTTTGTCGAACTACTCCATATCCAATTAACTACTGAGAAAGTACCATACAACATCATTGCTAGCTATAGATCCCCCATCATGAACCAGGATAAGCACACCGCCTACCTTGATTTACTGGTATCCCTCGCCATACAGCCCAACACCTTAGTCATGGGAGATTTCAACTATCCTTCCATAGACTGGGGGACATACACGAGCAAAAACATGTTCACCCATTTGGTTCCTGGACTTTGTTGACACAAATGCTCTGGAACAGATAGTCTGCATCCCACTAGGGGCTCTCATGTTCTGGACATAGCACTCACCAACATGGGTGGGGTCACTGTAGTTCCCCATGCATGATGCCCTCCCTGGTTAGGTCAGACCACAAATCAGTCTCGTTTGAAGTAACTACTGGTACCGACACCCTCACAGGAACAAATATTATAAAAAGCTTTACCAAAGCTAACTACAGTCTACTAAGCAATGGTATAAAAAGCTTCATACCAGTCACAATCACAGACGTCAATGATCACTTTGCAGAAGTGTTTGCAAATGTCCTGTACAAACTCTTAAGTGACTGCATAAACTCTGTTGTACCTGACCGGATAAAAACCAAGTCCTCTCATAAAAACAAGCCACTGTGGTGGACTTCAAGTATAAACAGATGATATAAAAAGAGGAAGAAACTGTTGTCCAAAAGCAAGAGGGATATCACTCTGCAGAGGAAGTGTTCCCTCCTAAGCTTAAACAAGAAAATCAGAAATCTTGTAAAGTTTTCTAAGGCAAATTACAAAACTAAAATTGCATTCCTAGCCAAGGATAATTATAAGGCATTCTTTAACTACATCTGAAGTCTAAAAGGGAATGCCCAGCTATGTGCCAAACTGGTTGTTGATGAGATCACTCATACCACACCAGAAGATATCACCAACTTGCTAGCAGATTTAGTGCAAACTTCACCCCCCACCCCCACCCCCACATACCATATCCCAAAGCATACATGACATCAGCCCTCTGCCTGATATCTCTAGAGAACAGGTCATCTCTGTACTCACCAAGGCCAAAAACATGGCCCCAATGGGACCAGATAATATCCCAGGTTGTTTACTAAATCTAAAACAAGACCCAGTGGACACACTTGGTGTTCTCTTTAATCATAGCTTGAGAACTGGCTATGTTCTTTAGGAATGGAGAACATCAACAGTAATACCCTGCACAAACATTGTCCATCAACTGACCCTGGGAACTACAGACCCATAAGTCTAACCAGCCTAATCTGCAAAATTATGGAAAGAACTATCATGGACCTTATCAACAAGGACACAGGAGACCTCCAAATGCTGGACCCAACTCAGTTTGGCATCATTAAGGGTAGATCATGCTTATTAAACCTGGTAGACTTCTTTGAGAATGTCATCAAAGCCATGCACAAAGGTAAGACAGTCCACACAGCCCATCTCGACCTTGCCAAGGCTTTCAACACAATTCCCTACTCTGGCATCATTGAGAAACTCTTCCAGCTAGTACTTACCTGTAAGGATGAACCCTTATGTTACTAGATGAGTAGCTAATTGGTTTACCATCAAAAAACACTCTGTCAAAATTGGTGACTCCACTTCCACCAGTACACGTCACCAGAGGAATACCACAGGGCACTGTGTTGGGCACCTTACTGTTTGGCATCTATTTCTCAGAACTCCAGGCCAAAGTAGATGGCCTCTGGCTCACCAAGTTCACTGCTGATAGCAAACTGGGAGCAATCATTGAACCCCTCAATGATGTCAACGTATTAGAAGAAGGGCTAACACAAATGAATGTATGGTGCCAAAGCCGTGGTCTAAAACTAAATACAACAGATGCATTATTATTTCCTTTTGCAAAATGGAATCCCCTGCAATTTACAATATTGACAGCACCCCACCCCACCCCCACCCCCATTCCAACCCAGTGGTGCAAGACTTGGGAACACAGGTTGAAAACAATCTGAACTTTGACCACCAAGTTTTCACAGTAGTAAGGAAAGCCTTCTACGTAGTGCACCTCATAAGTAAGGGCATAGCATCCAGGTCAAGGGATGTTATAACTCCACTGTACTCGACCCTCATCAGACCACTAATAGAGTATACTGCACCCTTCTAAATGTACCTGACCAGACACCTGCAGCAGCTGGAGAGACCGCAGAGGTTTCTAACTAAGAAAACACAGGGACTCCAAACCATGATCTATGTGGACAGGCTGAAAACCCTGTCACTTTACTCTGTATCCTATAGTCTGCTGAGAGGCAACTTGTGCCTGTCCTATAGGGCAATCTCCAACCCTGCCCTAATGGAAATGCTGCACATCCACAAGTCAAATAGCACAACAGTCACTCACTCTAGGGATCTTAACCTAGCCTGTGACATTAACAGAACTTACATGAGAGACAGATGTGTCTCACAGAGACTGCTGCATCTCTGGAATAGACTTCCTATTCACATAAAACAGAGCTTCTCACTGACCCCATTCAAACACAGCCTAGATAATTAGATGGGAGACCACAAATTTGCCCCTGGGGTGGCACCCATAACCCTCATGGGCAGGGGTAGCCGATGTTGATCACAGACCCACTCTGTTCACAAATTTATTCTGCGAACTACTCAAAAAGAACAAATGGGGATACTTGGGATTAACATGGCTAGACTTGTAAAGGCTCTAGTGCTGCTAGCCTAGTAACCTCCTATGAACCTGTGAGATAGGAAAAGGTGGATAGGACTAAGTTAGTATAAAAGGCAGTCTCCTAAGAGGAACAGCATCACTTCAGTATCCCTCAGAGGCAATCAGACATAAGTTGATGGAATCCTTAAGCAAGTAGATTCAGTTTGCTCTTCAGCTGGACCTGTATAATTAGATGTCACACAGGCTATCCTGAGCATCTACCAGCAGGATCTCTAACTGTACTTACATAGCTAGAGATGAGGTTGGCAATGCCTATGATTTGCCACCAACTGGGTGCCTAGTACCAACGTATGAACATATAAGTCATAACAAAGTGAGTTTTAAGTTTAAGGAAGAAGGTATATTTCATTAACAAACATTTATTGACTAAAACTAGCCTCCTTCACACAGAAAATATCATAGAAAGAGACTGGAGTAGAGGTTACTTTGAAAAATGTATTAGACTATTCTGCATCAACAGCAATACAAAAAGGATGTTATGAATTTGATACCATGGATGTCAGACAACCAAATGTTAAGAAAGGTAGCCAACAGCAAGCAATCATTGCAAATTCCCAGATACACTCATTACAACATGAATTCTAACCACCTATTTACATATTATTTGATAAAGGATTTCTTTCAGCATTTATATAACCAAAACATCATAACTCAACTAGGATTAACTAAATAATAGAACCATGTTAGCAGGGTTAAAGAGACTTAGGTCACAGCCCAAGAAGTTGAGTGTAGTCACTCAAAAAAGACTGGTTGCATATCACTGTTGTCATGTATATCACATGAGAAGCTTGCTGAAGTATGGGGATAGACAGGTGAGGGGCATCAATCTAATGCCATGATACTAAAAGAGGGGGTGATGCATATCCCCAGCTTCAGTGTTCAAACACTGACTGAGGTACATAGCTGTGCACTGTAGAATTGTCAACATGACAGGTGAAGGGATGATTTTAAGAGTAGCTCCTGATATAATGCACACAATTGTTAGCACTGCTGAGTGATTATGGCTGTTAATCTATATAACCTCCAAAGTGGCAGCCAGCTTCGGTGTATGGCAGAGACTGAAATTATAACCAAAAGGAGAAATAATGCCAGTAGGAGGTCCAAGTGATGATAAAAAATAAAATATTTTACTTTTTATCTTTTACTTTTTACCATCCCTTGGACCTCCTACTGGAGTTATTTCTCCTTTTGGTTACAAGTTTGCTTATAACACTACATCATTTTTTTATATATTTTGAGAGATTAAAATTAGGTGATGGTCCCTTACTACAGTAGCTATTAGGTTCCACAAGAGAGAAACACTCCTCTGGTTTGCCTTCTGTACTTGTGCAGGGATAACTTAAATGTGCCAGAGAAATGTGGTATGACATTCTCTTTTGAATTTCATTTGTGTTGATCACTTAGACAGATAACCATCAGCAGTCAGTGGGTTTCAGCCTTTGGATCCCAGCAAGAAAATAGGAATCCAGTCTACATTCACTTGTAATATGCAATCATAGACTGTACAGTGCATGCTTTGTCAACACTTACCAAAAGAATTTTAGAGAATATAGACATGCATTAAAGTGATGTTCTCTCATAGTTAACAAACACATATCAGTTGTGACTGTGATGTCCCTACATGGGGCCAGTAATCAAGGAGAATGAATCCTCACCACTGACTCTGGAGAGGGATGTTCACTTGGAATACAAATGGATACACTCAGTATTTTCATAGGTTCATAGGTGTGTACTAGGCTAATGGCTCTGGAGCCTTTACAAGCCTAGCCCATAGGATTACCCTGGCATCGTGCCACCCAACCTTAGTTCCCAGTGCCTCTGTCGAGTAAAGCCACTCTGGGGTGAATTTTCTATTTCCCATCCACTCATCAAGATTTCTCTTGAAGAAGCCCAGTGAGGTTCTCTGCTTGACATGTATGGGCAGTCTATTCCATAGCATGGGCATTCTCTGGGTTATGAACCTGTCCCTCCAGCATGTTCTGTTGATTGTGGTAATGAGGTTGAGGTCTCTGGAGCATGTGGTGCAGAGGGACTAGGATTTCTTTAGATGTAGCATTTCTAACAGAGCTGGGTCAGACATGGCTTTGTAAGTCAAGCAGAGATCGCCTCTAAGTAGGCGATATCAGACAGAGAATAGTTGGCATTTTTTGAGTCTTTCCATATAGGACAAATGTTTAAGGCCTAGGATCCTCTTTGTGAGGTACTTTTGCACCCTCTCCAGTTCTTGCAGGTGTTTAGTGAGGTACATGCCAAATGGGGCATTGTACTCAATGACTGGCCTAATGAGGGAAGTGTAGAGGGAGACTATGGCGTCTTTTTCCTGGATGCAAAACCCTTAGTAATGAGATGTGTGACATAGAAGGACTTTCTGATCACAGTGGCAATGTGGTGGTCAAAAGAGAGGTTGCTGCCAACCTGTGTTCCCAGATCTCTTATAATGCCTTCTGTGTTCAGTGGACTACTATCGATGTGGTAATTCATGGGAACAGAGTTTTTCCCAAAGGGAATGATGACACATTTTTTGGCATTGAGCTTAATACCATGGTTCTGACACCAGTCTTTGGCCTCAGTGAGGCATTTCTGTAGGATGTCAACATCACTTGGGGAGTTAATAATAGCTCCCAACTTGCAATCATCTGTGAACTTTGTCAGTCAGAGTCCCTTCGTGTTGGCCTGGACTTCAGAGAAGTAGACTTCAGAGAAGTAGATACCAAACAGGAGAGGACCCAGGACCAAACCCTATGGAACTCCACTCGTAAATGGTTGGCAGTCTGACTTGGAGTCAGCTACTTTCACACTGTGGGTTCTACCTGTGAGCCAGTTTGCAACCCACCTAGTGATATAGGGATTGATGCCTAGCTTATTGAGTTTTTCTATGATTCCTGAGTGGAGAATGGTACCAAAGGCCTTGGCCAGATCAAGGTAGGCTGTATGAATCACCTTGCCTTCATCCACAGCTCTGATGACTGACTCAAAGAAGTTGACCAAGTTGAGCAGGCATGACCTACCCCTCACAAAACCAAACTGTGTGGGATCCAGAGTTTGGAGATTCCCTATATCCTTGTTTATTAGGTCCATGATGATGCGTTTCATAGCTTTGCATATCAGACTCATCAGGCTAATGAGACAATAGTTCCCAGGGTCTGTAGTCGCTCCTCCTTTGTGGAAAGGGATAAATGTAGCAGTGCACCATTTGGTAGGGACAAAGCCTGAGGTAAGGTTGTTATTGAACAGGGCACACAGGTGAGGTGCCAGTTCACTCTGTAGTTCATGTAGAACACAGCCAGGGATATAACATAGCCAGACTTCTCTGCATCAAGCACAATTTCCCTTAAGAGCACCCAGGGAATACTCTCAGTCCAGGGGCTGGTTCCTGTCTTTCTCTCCATACCCCCCCATAAGACTCCCCACTGGCACAGCCTAGAGTTGATTCCTTAGCTTGGGTTCCAAGCTAAATCCTCCCACACCCCCTCTGTGAAAGCAATTCTTATTGTCCCTGCTCCAAGCAGCTGACACACACACTCTTTGAGATTTGATTTGCACAAACACACACACACACACACACACACACACACACACACACACACACACACACACACACACACACACACACCAGGGAAGGGCTGGCACAGATTCACCTGCTGTGCTTCCTTCTGCCCAGACTATAAGGTAGTTAGCACTGCCAGCTATATTAAATCTCTTACAAGGGTACCAAATTATACTGAGTGAAATTAATATCAATACAAATGGTAATGTGGACTAAACAGCAAGGTTTTCAGGAGCAGCCAGAGTTGTCACCAAATAAATATATGCAAATGCTCTCAGAACTTAAATATTTTCTGAAAAGGACCAGCCACAATGAAAAGTTTAAATATATTTAATAACAAATAATAAAGGAACAAGAAAATACTAAATTTGTTTACAGTAAACATCAGAGTTTGAGTTGCAGGGAATATTAAAAATAACACAGGTGGAAAGTTCCACAGAGTTACAGAAAACAGTATTTAGATAGTCTCACTATCTATTCCTGATTGACGAAAAGAATTACTGTTCCTACTCACTGAATAGAGCAAGGCAAAATGGGTGAGTGGTCCTTATTGTCAGATCCAAGACAGAATACAGAATGCTGCTGAGACTTCAGTCTCCTCTAATATTAAAATATTATTTCTATACAGAATGACATCATATACATCTGGTCATCTGACTCTGCTTTCCCCACTATCTCCATCACTAGAAGCTACCAGGGTTTAGCACCTATGTGCTACAATACCCACAGCAGAGCTTTGCTCAGATGTGGTGGAGCTACTGGAAGTCAATAAAATCATAAAACCATTTCACACTTCCTACAGGAGCTACCAACTATCCTCTAGCACAGACATTCTGTCTCTGGCTCCATTCAAAACTATGCCATAACATCTTTATTGCTTAATCCATAATGTAATTTAATTTCAGATATATTTTGCAAAGTCAGTATACATACAATGTGTGTTTATATAAATATGTATGTATATATAAATGTATACATTTAATGCAGTTACAATAATACATGTACATTTCTTTTCCTTCCAGCAGGGCACACTGTTTTGAAACATTTAACACAAACAAACCTCACAAATACATTTTCAGCACATGCATCTGTATAAAACAGCTTGATATACAAATGACATATAATTGTTTACAAAATTCCAGCTAGCTGTATTGGCATATGTTACAAATCCACTGCCCTATTTCTCCTGGCATGGTTGGCAGTACCACCTATTGTCAAAATAACCATAAAAAAGGATATAATTAAAACTAAGAAAGCAGGACAAGTCAAGTGATACATAGTCAGCTTGAATGTGTTTAACACCACAACATCAGCATTTATATTATTTGATTTGATGTAACATCAATTTTAAAAATATGACCTAGTTGTAACAGCAACAGAAATGAACATAATTCTTTACATATAGACAAACCTCTCAATTGTCCAGATTTTTAAAAAATGTCCAGATATTTGCCTATTTTTAGGTTCATAGGTGGGTACTAGGCTAATGGCCCTGGAGCCTTTACAAGCCAGGCCCATAGAAGTGCCCTGGCATCGTGCCACCCAACTTTAGTTCCCAGTGCCTCTATCAAGTAGAGCCACTGGAGTGATCCCCGGGGGGAACTTTCTAGTTTCCCATCTATTCATCAAGATTTCTCTTGAAGATGGCCAGTGAGGTGCTCTGCTTGACATGTATGGGAAGTCTATTCCAGAGCATGGGAAGTCTCTGGGTTATGAACCTGTCCCTCCAGCATGTTCTGTTGATTGTGATAATGAGGTTGAGGTCTCTGGAGCGTGTGGAGCAGAGGGATTGGGATTTCTTTAGATGTAGCATTTCTAACAGAGCTGTGTCAGACATGGCTTTGTAAGTCAAGCAGAGATCGACTCTTAGTAGACGAAATGAGACAGAGAATAGCTGGAGTTTTTTGAGTCTGTCTGTGTAGCACATGTGTTTAAGGCCTGGGATCTTCTTCGTGAGGTACTTTTGTGGCCTATCCAGCTGTTGCATGTGTCTAGTGAGGTACATGCCAAATGAGGCATTATACTCGGATCTATATCACTTCATCGAGTATGTGAATATCAAAAGCTCACATGAGCAAATATTCACGTACTTGAAGTTTATGAATTTTTTTGCGGTACAGTGAAGATCGGGATTTTTGCCCTTTCCTCACTTTAGTGCAATCTCAGAGTAGAAATATATATTTAGCAGGGGGTGTGGGGGCACAGCCCCTCACAATACAATTTTCGAGTACATGAATATTTGCTCATGTGAGCGTTCGATAGTCACGTATTAATTGAAGGGATATAGATGCTTATACTTGATGATTGCCATAATGAGGGAAGAGTAGAGAGAGATGAATACCTCTTTCTTCCTAGATGCAAAACCCTTGGCAATGAGATGTGCCACATAGAAGGACTTTCTGACCACAGTGGCAATGTGGTGGCCAAAGGAGAGGTTGCTGTCAACCTGTGTCCCCAGATCTCTTATAACGCCTTCAGTGTTCAGAGGGCTCCCATCAATGTCGTAATTAGTGGGAACTGAGTTTTTCACAAAGGGGATGATGGTGAGTGAAAGGAAAACTGCTCTTACAACTGGTAAAACCTCACGATAGTTTATTGAACAATTCCACACGACTGGTTAAGCGCTTTCGACTGGTGATCAGTCTTCATCAGAACAAACAACACATATCATCCCAAAGCATTTATACACATCCTAAATCACCTTAATTGATGTTTAACTAATTAAAATCCCGCCAAAAAGTTTAAAGCCATATTACACATTTACTATAATACACTGTAAGTAAACCAACCTTAAATCAAGATGTGACTTTCAAATACACATGTAATATAATAATATATACAATAGTAATATATGCAGTAATATATACGGTGGGTAAAACCTCTTGGTGTAACTGTAAATATCCGTATAACTATCTAATAAAAATCTAATAAAAATAATAATAATAATATATATAAATATATGCACTTCACTTGTGTGATAAAGTTAAAAATCCCAGTAACAAACCTAAGAGTTGAAATTTACTCTAAAGCTAAAAAAGGTTTTATACTTATAAAATCATTGAGACCAGGTGGTCTCGTGGAATCCGTTAGGATTTGCCATTTACTTTCGCAAGCGGCTAATTTCATTTTCCAGTCACCCCCAAATGGGCGAACATCTATCTGTTCTAGGTTAGTACAAGGCTAACTGCCCTTGTGAGCCACTTTAAGCCTAGCCAGTTATCCCCTGTGAGATTCAAACCCTGTACCTTGTGTTTGCAAGGCAAACACCTTAACCATTAGGCCACCCTCTCTACAATGGAAAACAAAAAACCATGTTCCTCACCTTTATCCAAGATGTGTCTGTACAATGCATTTTTGGTATCTTGTTTCCCTATTTTGTACGCATGTTCAGAATCGTCTGTTCAGCTGTCTCTCTGTCTTGCCTATGTAATGGGCGTTGCATAGTTTACAGACTGCCAGATAGACCACATATTTTGTTCTACAGTTACCACATTTGCTTTTTATAGTAGTATGACACAAATCATTAAGTTGAATAGTCATGTTAGAATTAATGTATTTACACTGTTTGCAGTTCCCGCATTTAACTGTACCCTTATGTGATCCATGCTTTGATCTTTCTGCCTTATTATCGGCTTTTTCTAATAGCCTTTTATATTTGGGGCAGTTTTATATACACATCTTGGTTTACTACCCAATAGCTCTTCCTTGTCCAATACTCTAAGTGTTGACCAATGCCTTTCAATATTTCCTTTATAATATGTGTGGTCGGGTGTACATAAGGACACAAACTCTTCCTGATGTTTCACTACAAATTCCTACTTTTTGTCCATCTGATACGCACCTAATAGGGTGGATATTTATTACCCCATTCATTGTACACATAACTGATGACCTCCAAGACCATCTTTTCAGGTAAGCTCTACTCAAAACATTTCTTTGATGGTATTAAGCTCCTTTTCCAAGATTATTTTGTTAGAAGACATTCTTGCTACGGTGACATTGGCCTTTTATGACATTCTGAAATACATGGGGGATGGTTACTACTATAATGGACGTAATCATTGGAAAAGTGGGTTTCCTATGCACCCTAGAGATGAACCCTTGATTGTTATGACTCAATGCTACGTCCAAAATGATATTTCATGGTAACTGTATTCATAAGTGAATTTCAAGAATTCGACTGTCTTGTTTAGGTACTCCATAAATTCTAGTAACCTATCCTCAGAGGCCTTCCATAGAATAAAAATGTCATCCAAATATCTAATGTATGTTATGATATCTTTGTAGAAAGGGCTGTTGAACACATGCACCGATTCCCATTCGCCATGACCAAATTCGAAAGATGGGAGCACATGATGCTCCCATCGCCACTTTGTCTGCCTGAAAAATTCACCTTGAAAGGAGATATAGTTGTGATCTAACACCAGTGACATCATGTCACAAATGATGCTGATTTTCTCCCAGGAAAAATCGGTGTATCTAGTCAGACTCTTTTCAAAAATTCCAGTCCTTCAGTCTTAGGGATACTGGAAAAGAGGTCAACTACATCCACTGTAAGATAGATCAAATTAGTTTCCCACAAGTCTTTGGTGATGGTACCCAAGAACCTCCACGAGTCTTTGATAATGGGGATGTTGTCGTAAACCTTCTTTACCCAATTGTCTATAAGTTTCCTAATCTGTAGGTTTTGATCTGGAACCAGATACAATCGGTCAAAAGGGTGGCTGGGCAATGGATTTATGTAACTTGAATACCAACCATTTTGGCTAGAACTGGATGATCCTCTTCACAAAAATATACGTGTCATTTGATATCCTGTTGTCAATGAGAAATTCTTCTATTATAAGATCTATACGTTGATGGCCTATATTGACCTGATTCAATGAAATATGTTCATAGTTTCCTGAATGATGAAGAATACTGAGTATTTCCTGGTTATAATCTTCTGAAGAGAAGATAACTGCCCGCCTCCTTTGTCGGGTTTCATGATCCTGATGTTTCTATTGTTCATGAATTCCGACAAACAATTCCTTTCTTTACTTGTTAAGTTGTCTGGATGTTTGTGGACCTGTTTTTCATGTTGTGATATGTCCAGTATATGTCACTGCAAACCAATTGTTCTAATTGTGCACATGTGGATTGAATGCTGGTATGTACGCACTCTTTTCTTGCACACTGGTACAGCTGTATCCCTGACTGCTAAATTAGATTCCATCTTATTATCAAATGTTAAAGCCAGATTGAGTCTCCTGGTGTATTTTTTCACTTCCTTAATACAATCGATTAAGTTCCATCCACACATGGGAATAAACTTCATCCCTTTGCTTAGCATTTGGGCACTTATATTGTCTACCTCTACAGAGGTATAATTGTACACCTTGAATCCATAGGTGGCGTGTACAATGATACTAGGCTTTTTGTCATTGTCTGCAGCTTCACTACAAATACTCGCTTGTGTCCCCAGGTCACTAGGGTAATCCAATTGTCTCGTTGAGGGGATATCGTCCTGTGTGACATGAGTGTGTGTATGTGTATGCTTGTCTTCGCTATCTATTGTTTTTGGGCTTAGTTGGGAACCCTCCAAGCCTGGTAGAATCTCCCCCCCTGAAAATTTTCTTCTTTATGTGATTTCCTAAATTCACTTCTTCTTGTAGGTTGTTTATTGTGGAAATCTATGTCCTTATGGTTGTGCCATATGTACGCTCTATCATTTTTGTGGGCCTCAATGTCACGTTGAATTTTCTTATTTTACCTGTCCACTATATTGTGAGCATTATTGTCAGCAAGGGAAAACTGTTTCATGTACAAATCATTTAAACCATCAAAATCCTTGTGTTGTAAAATATTACCATTCATTTGTTCTAAATCATCAGCTAATATATTTTGTTTTTCCTCTAAGTGCTTTATCAATAATTTCATGTACTCATATCCAAATCCTTCAAATAATTGGTTAAACTCTTTTTCAACCACAGATGTTAATTTTATCCCTAAAGGTAATTTAAAACATCTTAAGCCTTCGCACAATTTTCAGCATCACACACTTGGATAAATAACTGCAATCTATTTTGGCATTTTTATATGCCAATAGTTTTTTGCCATACTCTATGATATATTCCTTTAATGGGAATGTATTATCTATATCTTGTTTCAAGCCATAACCATGCCTAATGTCCATGTCAAAATAATCATTGTCATCCCTCAAAAAATGTTCAAACAAGGAATCGCCATTGGATACATGTTCTTTTTTCTTTCTGCCACCTATGTTATCAGAATTGTGTATGTCATAATGTTGGATATTTTGGCTTTTCTCCTAATTATAAAGACAGTACCTTTGTTATCATGAACCTTCCTACTGCGCTGCTAATGTCCGAGATGACTTTCGTGGGGCACCACCATACTGTTTATCCATCCGTTTTTTTGCATGCTGTAGATCCGCTTTTGCACCAAGTGAAGTCATGCTCCATATAGTCATGGCGTTCGCTTTCTACAAAGATATCATAACATACATTAGATATTTGGATGACATTTTTATTCTATGGAAGGCCTCTGAGGATAGGTTACTAGAATTTATGGAGTACCTAAACAAGACAGTCGAATTCTTGAAATTCACTTATGAATACAGTTACCATGAAATATCATTTTGGTAGCATTGAGTCATAACAATCAAGGGTTCATCTCTAGGGTGCATAGAAACCCACTTTTCCAATGATTACGTCCATTATAGTAGTAACCATCCCCCATGTATTTCAGAATGTCATAAAAGGCCAATGTGTACGCTGTAGCAAGAATGTCTTCTAACAAAATAATCTTGGAAAAGGAGCTTAATACCATCAAAGAAATGTTTTGAGTAGAGCTTACCCTGAAAAGATGGTCTTGGAGGTCATCAGTTATGTGTACAATGAATGGGGTAATAAATATCCACCCCTATTAGGTGCGTATCAGATGGACAAAAAAGTAGGAATTTGTAGTGAAACATCAGGAAGAGTTTGTGTCCTTATGTACACCCCGACCCACATATTATAAAGGAAATATTGAAAGGCATTGGTCAACACTTAGAGTATTGGACAAGGAAGAGCTATTGGGTAGTAAACCAAGATGTGTATATAAAACTGCCCCAAATATAAAAGGCTATTAGAAAAAGCCGATAATAAGGCAGAAAGATCAAAGCATGGATCACATAAGGGTACAGTTAAATGCGAACTGCAAACAGTGTAAATACATTAATTCTAACATGACTATTCAACTTAATGATTTGTGTCATACTACTATAAAAAGCAAATGTGGTAACTGTAGAACAAAATATGTGGTCTATCTGGCAGTCTGTAACTATGCAACGCCTATTACATAGGCAAGACAGAGAGACAGCTGAACAGACGATTTATTTAACACATGCATAAAATAGGAAACAAGATACCAAAAATGCATTGTACAGACACATCTTGGATAAAGGTGAGGAACATGGTTTTTGTTTTCCATTGTAGAACAGATAGATGTTCACCCATTTGGGGTGACTGGAAAATGAAATTAGCCGCTATGAAAGTAAATGGCAAATCCTAACGGATTCCATGAGACCACCTGGTCTCAATGATTTTATAAGTATAAAACCTTTTTAGCTTTAGAGTAAATTTCAACTCTTAGGTTTGTTACTGGATTTTAACTTTATCACACAAGTGAAGTGCATATATTTATATATATTATTATTATTATTTTTTTAGAGATTTTTTATAGATAGTTATACGGATATTTTTACAGTTACACCAAGAGGTTTTACCCCATATATTACTGCATATATTACTATTGTATATATTATTATATTACATGTGTATTTGAAAGTCACATCTTGATTTAAGGTTGGTTTACTTACAGTGTATTATAGTAAATGTGTAATATGGCTTTAAACTTTTTGGCGGGATTTTAATTAGTTAAACATCAATTAAGGTGATTTAGGATGTGTATAAATGCTTTGGGATGATATGTGTTGTTTGTTCTGATGAAGACTGATCACCAGTCGAAAGCGCTTAACCAGTCGTGTGGAATTGTTCAATAAACTATCGTGAGGTTTTACCGGTTGTAAGAGCAGTTTTCCTTTCACTCACCATCTTCAGTTCTTACAAAGGGGATGATGACACATTTTTTGGCATTAAGCTTAAGGTCATGGTTTCGACACCAGTCATTGGTCTCAGTGAGGCCTTTCTGTAGGATGTCTACATCACTTGGAGAGTTAATGGCTCCCAACTTGCAGTCATCTGTGAACTTGGTCAGCCAGAGTCCCTCCATGTTGGCTTGGACTTCTGAGAAGTAGATGCCAAACAGCAGAGGATCCAGGACTGATCCCTGTAGGACTCCACTCGTGACTGGTCAGCAGTCTGACTTGGAGTCTGCTACTTTCACACTGTGGGTTCTATCTGTGAGCCAGTTTGCAACCCACCTAGTGATATAGTGGTTGATGCCTAGTTTGATGAGTTTATCAATAATTCCTGAGTGGTGAATGGTATCAAAGGCCTTGGCCAGATTGAGGTAGGCTGTATGAACTGCCTTTCCCTCATCCACAGCTCTGGTGACCGACTCAAAAAAGTCAACCAGGTTGAGCAGGCATGATCTATCTTTCACAAAACCAAATTGTGTGGGGTCTAGAGTTTAGATATTCCCTATAGCCTTATTAATTAGGTCTATGATGATGCACTCCATAGCCTTACATATCAGACTTGTCAGGCTAATGGGGCAATAATTCCCAGGGTCTGTAGTTGCTCCCCCTTTATGGAGAGGGATGACTGTAGAAGTGTGCCATTCGGTAGGGACAAAGTCTGAGGTGAGGCTGTGATTAAACAGGGCACACACATGTGGTGCCAGTTCACTTTGTAGTTCATGTAGAACACATCCAGGGATATTGTTGGGTCCCATGGAAGCTGTATTCTTGGCCTTGGACAATGCAGCTTTAACCTGTGCTGCAGTAATGCTGGGTGCCTGGCATTCCTCCAGTATTGTGATTGGTCCTTTGGGGGGGAAGAGGAGTAAAGTTGGCAATGAATCTGTTGGCCAGTATGTTGGCAATATCTGTTGGCTCAGTATAGGCGGTACCATTGTGCAGTAACTCAGAACAAACCTAGGTATTGCCCTGGAGATTTTTTATATAACTATAGAAGGCTTTGTGGTTGATTTTAGTGTCTGTCACAATTCTGCCTTCATAGCTGGCTTTAGAGGTTTTGATGAGGGATCTCAACTTTTTCTTGAGGCTAATAAGGGAGTTTTTCCAGTCTTGGGACCTCACCTTTTTCTGCAACAGTTTCTTCCTTCTGTTGTAGAGTTTAATTAATGGCAGGGGACCACCAGATTGGCTTCCTTTTTTTGGAGGAGAGTGTCTTGGTTCTGTTGGGTATGGCTAGTTACAAGCATTTATGTACATGTTCGTACAGTGCATTGGTGCATGATTCGGCAGTCATGCATCTATTTTCTATTGACATGGGTGCCATGAAGTTAGCCACCTCTGTTTTTAGGAGCCCAAAGTCAGCTTTGGAGAAGTTTTTCATGGTGGTTACCTTTGCGGGGGTGGGGGTGGGGTGGGGGTGAGATGTGAATTTCCATGGTGATTAGTTTGTGGTCGGATCTAACCAGGGAGGAATTGACTATTGGTGTAGAGCAATGGTTGCCCATGTTAGTAATACCCAGGTCAAGGATGTTGCTTCCTCTAGTGGATGTAAGAATGATCTGCTCCATGGCATTGGAACTGATGAATTTCAGGAAGCATTGGGCCAGTGTATTGGCGCCTGAGTAATTTTCCCAGTTGATGGAGGGGTAGTTGAAGTCACCTAGTATGAGAGTGTTGGGTTGGACCCTAATAGTTTCCAGGGTGCTTAGGAATGTGGAGTGAGTGTCTTGGGACATGGTTGGGGACCTATAACAGGCTACAACCTGAATTGACATCTTGCCCAATGTTAGTTGTACCTGAAGTATCTTAGATTCGTTATGCTGGGCTACTAGTCTGGAGGTGTGCATATCCTTTATGAATATGGAGACACCACCGCCTTTGGAACTTTGGTCCATGTTCAGGGGCCGAAAGGTGTGGAATGAATTATAGCCTGGTAGTGCAGAGGTGCTTTCTGCTGCTTTAAACCAGGTTTCTGTTACAGCATAAATGCCAATGTTCTCCATTTTGAGGAGTGTTTCAAGCAGGTGTATCTTGAGATTTAGGCTTCTAGTGTTGAGCAGCATGACCTTCAGGCTGCATTTCTTTATAGCTGTTATGGTAGTAATTTGGTTTTTGGAACATCACCTAAAAAAGGCACTATAGGGGTGGCAAGAGCCTTAGCCAGTATCCGGAAACCCAGGGGTGACAGATGCAGGCCATCTCTGGAAAAACATCAAAGTCTGTCAATCATGTCATCCCAAGCAGACAGATACTGGGTCCCCTTAGAATGACACCAGAAACTTAGCCAATTGTTGAAGTTAGTCATTTTCTGCATGTACTGTGGTATCATTCTGTGCGATGGTAGGATGCTGCTCTGGGCTAGGGTCATACCTGCCTGGGCCACATAATCCGAGAGCTCCTCCATGTCTCTTTTCATGTAGTCCAGGGAGGTGCTTCTCAGGTCATTCACACCCACATGGACAGTGACAGAGTCATACTTGTACTTGTTGTGGCGACCTGAGTGCGTGTGTTATGTGTCGGATTCTGGCTCCTGATAGACAGCTGACTGTTACCTTCTCCTTATTCAACCTAGTGAGTGGGACATCAGTGTGCCTCACTATCAAGTCACCTATGATTAGTGTATTGGACAAGCTGTTTTGCCTTAGGGGCTTCGGGTGAGGAGCACACTGTGTAGATGAGCTATATGTCTTGTGGTTTGTGGTGTGTTGTGGTGGTTGAGTGCATTTCTGCCTTTGAGGTCTGTTTAGGTAGATTTCTATTGAAAGCCTCCATGAAGGTGGGTGTGTGGTTTGTGTTTTTATGTGAGAGCTGTGATGGTGGGTGATCTGGAGGGCTATGTGTTGCATGTGATGTGGTGCAGGTGTTGACTTTCTCCTCTTGACCAGCTATTCCAGTCTTGGCTTGAGAGTGCATGGCTTCCAATTTGGATATATAAGTGCATCTCTCACAAGTCTAAGTGTTGGGAGGTAAGAGGAGAAGGTTCTTTGTGTATGTGAGGCAGTTGCTACACTGCCTCAGAATGCCCAAATTCACCAGGTTAATAGGAGAAAGCACATGGAACTGACCTTCAGACATGCCAGGAGGGCTGGTCATTATTACTAAGTACTGGAGCTGTTTCCTTATATATTCCTTTTACAGGAAAAATGTCACTCAAGTTGTCTGAGTCTGTACAGAGCACTACCAAACACTTGAAGGGAAACTAATACGTAGACCCTGAAAATTTAAGGGTGAAGTATTTAGGCAGATATTCTGAAGTGAGAAAGAAATCAAGCAGTAATTACTGAAAAATAAAGAATTAGTTTGTCAAGAATGATGAAAAGAGGGGAGTTGCATGAATGGCTACTGCCTGGCTACTACTAATGCTGGTCTCAGCACAGCTTTACTCTGTTGGGATACAATACTCCTTTGCTTCTTCTCTCACCAGAAGCAAAACGTTAGCACCAATCCCAGGAAGAGAAGCAGGCCACGGCCGGTTTGGTGACCCACAGTCTTGTCCCAGATGATGCAAGGGTCTTCAGGCTTGTAGTCTTTTTCTGATAGATGTCTTTTGGTCTGTTTCTCATAAAATGTTTGTTTTCTTTAGCAAATCAGTGAGGACTGATGTCACTAAATAATGACAGACATTTTTGTTTCAGGCTTTGTATCCTTCAGAAAATGCATGGCAACATAGAACCTTTTATTCTAGCAGGTTTATACAAGCAGTATTTAAAATCTGTCCCTATTTATGGGCCTTTGTCCCCCCATTGTTTTTGGCTTTGTCCAGATTTCTTTTGCTAAAGTTCATGAAATTACTATTGTTTCAATCTTTGATGTTAGCTAAAAGTGCTCTTCGCAGCACCCACAATGTGCCCAGAATTGACTCCTGCAATTCATACCGAGTTACATGCATTGGTAACATCTAAATGCAATTATAATTTCTTTTTTTATGAGACCCATTGCTCCTACTACTATCGAAACTGTCTGGGGATCCTTCTTCCACATTGCCCTTGTTTCTGCCTGTAAATCCTAGTATTTTATGACTTTGAGTCTTTATATAAGACACTGTAATCACTGGGTGTAGCAATTCCTAAATTCCTATGATAAATGTTACTTTTTCTTTTCCTCTACTACATCTGTTTTTTCTCACATCTATTTATTGAACTGTTAGTAATGGGTGACCCATGTAATATAAACTTTATCATTTTCTATAATGCTTTGTGGCTCATGTTTCCAATACTTCTCAGCTACTTCAATATTATAATGTTTGCATAATCCCCAATGCAACAGTCTTGACACTTTATTATGCCTTTCACTATACAGGCCTTCTGCCATTAGTGTATCTCACCCATCAAGATGTATGACTGTTTCCAATTTTGTTTTACAAAACCTGCATTAGTCTGTTTCTCTGAAATGTTCAATGGATTTTGTAAACCAACGTGTACATAGTCCACTATACTGGGCCGCCAATATTAACCTTTTGTCTTTTGGTTTAAATTCACCTCTCCTTAACCATTCCTGCATTAAATCCTGATCAACATGAGGTTGTTCCAGCAGTTTTCTGTACTTGCAACTACATTAGTGTCTTTTCCATATTATTTGCCTTCTCATCTGATCCTTCACTTTATATTCTTTCGTTTGTCTTTTGGCGTATTCAGTTGCTGCCTGATTTTTATCTACTTCTGGTTTCGTTTCCATTCCTGCTTGACACTGATATGCTTCTGCTAAACTAAGCTGGGATGTCATCTTAGACTTGTTCTCTTCATGTTTTAACTGACAGAAGTAATATCAGTTGTAGTAAGTCATCTTTTGGCTCTATATAGCATTCCTAACTTTTTGTGAGATTATTATATTGCTCTGTATGTGTGATAATATTTGAGGGTCTATATCAGAATCGAAGTATTAAAACTTCGAATGTTCTGATATCGAACACTATTCAGCGAACACTAAGAATAGCAAAGCTGCAGAACAGCAAATTCTTTCCTCGGGAAAGAATTCAGTTGGCCGTTTCTGTGGCTTCGCAATTCTTAGCACTGTGGTGGAAAGTTATGGGTTGGGCTCAGGTAAGTGTGCGATTGTTTGTATGTTAGGGTTAGGGGCAGGTTAAGTGAGTTAGGGTTAGGGCGCGAGTTAGGTGTATGTGCGATAGTGACAGACTTTAGGGTTAGGGGCGGTTTAAGTGAGTTAGGGTTAGGGCGCAGGTTAGGCATGTGTGCGATAGTGACAGATTTTAGGGTTAGGGGCGGTTTAAGTGAGTTAGGGTTAGGGTGTGGGTTAGGTGAGTGTGCGATAGTGATGGACCTTAGGGTTAGGTTTAGTGTAGCGTTAGATATAGGAATTTAAGTGTATGTGTGTGGTTGCTGTCTGTTTAATGTGCTTGTGTTGTGCGTATGTGTTTTGGAGCAACAAATTTTTTCCATGGGAAAAAATTTGCTGTTCTGAATGTTCGATATTTTCATGTTTAGATGTTTTGGGGCCGATGAAATAGCGTTCACTATTTTCATCTTTCAATAACGTGATATAAACGCATATTTGAGGTTGTCATCTGTTGTAACCCCCAGCAATTTTATTTGGGGTAGTACTTCAATTGTCATATTGTTTAAGAATGTGATCTTAAAAGTTATTTTTCTCATGGGTAAGTGATTTGGGGAAAAATAAAAGGTGTTTGGTTTTCTTTGGAGAAAGAAGTTGGTGGTTACAAAGTCAGTTTTCAATAGAGTTAAAGGCATGTTATATAATCTTTTCCAAATTTTCTAAACTGTCTGACAGGCAGATTAGGACGGAACCCTTTGCATGCTATCTGAGAGGGAGATTAGGGCAGAATCGTCTGCATACTGTACAAAGGATGTTTGCCATATAGAAGTATGATGATTTTTTTATAAAGATATTAAATAGAAGAGGACCAAGGATAGAGCCTTGTGGCACACCAGGAAAGGATTCACTGGTGAGGGCAATTAGGCTATCAATGAACTACAAGTGAAACTTGGTAGCTGTTTCTAAGGGGGAGTTATTGGAACAAAAGTTGCGGTCATTGTTAGTTCCTGGGTGTAAAATTTGTTTAATTCATTAGCAGATTTTTGGTAGGTTCTATCTATGGTTATTTTGTGAATCAGAAGTGTTGTTTCTTATCAAGGTTGGCTTGCTTTTTGGTAGAGTTACAAAGTTCTTTAAAGTGCTGCAGGTTTTGAGGAGGTTTAAGTTTCTGCTACTCTTTCCATGCTTTGTCTCTATTTTGCATAACACGTCTACTCTGATTAGTAAGCCAAAGGGCAAAGTCAGATTTTACTCTCTTCCTATATAGTGGTACAAGGCTGTTTAAGATGTTTAAAAAAGTTAAATTGAACCTTTCTACTGTCTCATCTAGTGACAAGTCTATTGGAATAATCCAGTTAACTGAGTTCAGAGCAGCAGGGTTACATTTTTGTGAGACATGCATTTCAATTATTTTTTACAAATGTTCTGTATATTTATTGAGGTGAAGTATAGTTGTTTGGCGTTATTAGAGGTAACCAGATGGGATGTGGTGATGGGGGGATAGAGATAGAAGGAGGGCCATATGGGGGTAGAGATAGAAGGAGGGCCTGGATTAGGGTATATGTCACCACATAGTTTAATTCTTAAAGAATGTTGGAGTGAATGAAGTCATTTTATAATGGTAAGTTTTATTGTTATGTTTTGCCTTGTTCTGGGCTGGTATAGAGGAGAGGTAAAAATTTGTATTTAAAGTACAGTAGATTAGCTGCTAAACAGGTGCAGAGCAATTCCTGGTGAAGTGTTTTGGAGTGAATGGTTTAAATGGAGGTTTGTGGTAGGTAAGGAAGTTTTGGGTGTGAGTAATCTGATAGTCTGTGAGGACAGCAAGTAATAAAAGAAGAGTAATTAAGTTAGTGAATAGCTTATATACTTGTGATGAGGCAGGGAGACAATACAGTTCTAATCTTCTCATGAGTTGGAGAGGCGATGAAGTTAGACTAATAGATCTGTAAGACTTGGAGAGATGTTAGTAAAAGTTAGAGTGATAAGACTAGGGAGTGTGTTGGATAAAAAGTGAGACAGACACAGTTGGGATTTCAAGAGAGTATTGAGCAAGTTGAGTAAGAGTAAGACAAAGATGAGTAGACAAGAATTTGCAGTATTGAGTATGAATAAGAATATGGTGGTGAGGTAGAAAAGGGGGGAGTGTTGTGAAGACAGGAGTAGAAATGAATTTAGATTAAGTAAGGTTGTTAAAATCAGCTGATATGTGGGCTGGTAAAGAATGAGGATATTTTTTTTAGATCACAAGTGAAGGGACTGCAGTAGTGCAAAGGGAAAGAAGGGATGATATTTACTCGGTAGCTATAGTGTGACTAAGTGGGAAAGGCAATGTCAGAAGTACAGTGGTGAATGTTGTATTAACAGAGTAGACATTGAGTGAGTAAATGAGTGAATACAGAAGAGAATACTAACACTGTTGTGATGGATGATATGGGGTTGGTGAATGTGTGGCAAATGTTTTGATGTGTAGCTGTCTCTTTAAGTAAGTTTGCGTTTTCATTGAAATTGGGAGGAGAGCAGTGGGATTAAATGTGTAGCTGTGAGGGTGGTTGGAGAATTGTGGGTGGGAGGGGAGCAAAGCTGGCCACACATCCCATTTTAATAGGAAACAGTCAGTCTGGGCCTTCTCAAAACCAGTGATTCTGCACGCCTAGCCTACTGCTGTTAAAAGTCAGAAACTAAAAGTAAAGGTACACCACTGAAAACTAATGATAAGGCAGAGTGGGAGCAGTATATCTGCACTGATGTATCACTGGGTGCGCAAGGATGTTTAAACATGAAGGCAGCCCATACATGGGGAGATTGCATCAGTAAAAACACAGCTAAGCAATGCAGGCCTTCACTACATGCACTCTTGGCTGTGGCAATGTTCGTAATACTCAAGGTATATGAAAAAATATATAAAAACAACAGTTACCACAATTACCTAAGGTACCAAAAGCAGTAAAGAGGCAGACGGGGTAAATTGCAGATGCCACTGAAGGCTGGTATGTAACTTTTTCCCTCACTGATGGGGCATGTCACATTTTAAAGCAGCTTCAACATTGTACTTGCATTCCTTCTGTGTTGTAGTATTATGTTTGGCACCTATTACAAGAATAACAAAAGTTTTATTTTTATTATGATTTTTATTATGCTGCCCTAACTATGAATCCCTGCTCCAAACACTTTTTCCAACTCTCTGTCTAGTGAAAGGAAAAAAAGACCAGGAAATTACAGGTGGTGAGCATAAAGCATACCTCTCAACCTCTTAGTGCAAGAAATCTGGAAAAAGCCTCAAAAATGGGGGGGCAAAGGCCCAAAAATAGGGACACATTTTAAATATTGCTCTTATAAACTTAGAAAGTTGCTAGAGTAATAGGGTTTGTGCTAACATACATTTTCTGGAGGATTTGAAGTCTAAAACTCAAATGTATGTCATTTTGTGACTTCAATCCTCAGATCATCCCAGTGATTTGCCAGAAAACTAGAAATTTTTTGAGGAACAGACCAAAAACATGAGGCAAAAATCTAGACATTCTGCAAAAATCTGGACAGTTGGGAGGTATGGCATAAAATAGCATGCAGGCCAACCATGTGGAAAAACACATATTAGATGGACAATTAGTGTGTTCATAAGAAGAGAGAATATATATATATATATATATATATATATATATATATATATATATATATATATGAGTAATATTGTGGTAAAAATATGAGAAAGTAGAAAATGGGAATAGAAGACCAAACTAAAGTACATTAAGTTGCTGGAAAAGAGGATATAGAAGCTCTAAAGCTCTAGAGACGAAATCAGACTAAACAGGAACATCACTGTAACACATCTCTAGCAAAATGCACTCCAACAACTGAAAAACCCATTTCAGTAACATACATGGAAAACTGATAACATCAAGAGCTGTTGCATTCTGTTAAAATTGATCATAACTGTAAACAATGCATTTGAGTCCTGAGCTAAGACAATGTCAAAACTTGAGTCCACTGTTAAATGTTTGTTCACAGTGCTGAAAAGCAGTCAACTAAAGTACAAAAATTGTTAAAAGAATCAGCACATTAGAACAGGTGGCAATTATGCAATTTAACAGAGAATATTATATGCTTTGCATAAAGTGATGACATAAAATGTTTTAACTTTGCATTTCACTGCAGAAATTGTAAATACAGTTGCTTAAAGCAGTTTAAGTACATACTGAAATAATAATAGTAGCAACTAGAAGGACGTGTTAGATTGTCACTGTCAACTTTAGCAGGGATCGAGTATTTAAAGTTGTAGTTTCAGTGGTCAGCTATATAGTAGCTGGATTTCAGTTATTGAGCATTCAATTAGATTTACAATATTATATAACCCTGCTTCCCTGTAAGTTTACTATAAAAAATTATTATGTTGCCCGGTGGTTTAGTACAGGGCATTAAAGCTATAAGCTTTTGCCTGATGTGTAAAAGTGAGCAAGTAACTTAACCAGAGAGTGATCTTAAATCAACCCTAAAAGGTGCTTGTGCTAGTGGGTCTATGGTTAACTAACAAACAAATAAATAAATAATTACGTAGCAGTTTTTTTGTGGCTGAACAGTCAACAGGGAAATATAATAGGAGTTCCTACTAATGAATGATGGAAAATTAATGAAGTTGCAGAGGAAAAGTGCCCCTCTGTGCCACCAGAATCCCACATTCAGAAGAGGACTCGCCACTGGAACAGTCAAAGAAAGAAAGAAAGAAAAACTTCTCTTTCTTACACTCAAGTCCTGCACAATACAAGCCAGTGCACTTTTGACAAACCACAATTTAAACAACTCAATGAAAATCTACTGTCTAAGTGGAAGGAGAATGACATGAATATGTTGCTCTAGGTGGGCTGATGTGTGTGCCCAGCATACTGACATCAGTGCACACTGCTCTCAATCATAGGTCGATCTCAGTCAGACTGGTTGATATGGTGTGATGGCTTCTAGCAACCAATCCACTATTCCCTACACAGTCCTCATTCCTGGATCTAGGAATTACACCACAAGGCTTACTCCTCAACAAGTCAAAGGGGCCTGCCCAGTGATGAGATATGTCTGGTACTGTCAGATAAGGAGCTATAAGGGTATCAGTAAGAGCAGTTGGGGAAGTTTGGAAAACTATAGCCCAATGCTGAATCAGATGGGCTCCCGGGGATAAAAAACAAAATTAATCAGTGCCATGATAATGAGGGATGATGCCCTAACTATGACCCACACAACCTGGCTTCAGACACTGAAGGAGCTGACAGAAAAGATAATGCAATGCTTGACTGAACTATTCAGCTTGGAGGTCTGCAGGAATTCAGGAGGTACTCCTCCATCATTGTATCTTACAGTGAACTGGAGCCATGACAAGAGGCAGTTGCTTAACATTAGGAGGGTAAGCAGTGAGGGAATTATTCCTGCACAGCTAGGGGTGGTTCCCTCATGATATAGTTTAGGCCTACCTAAGGATGTAACCCAACATATTGGTGATGGTTAGGGTGCATAGCAAAAAGCACAAAACAGACTTCTGAATGCAGCTGGGGCACCCTCATAGATCTATTCCATTTTGTTAGGATGACACTGGTTGAAGTTTCAACCAGATGAAATAAACTAGTTGAACCTTTAACCCGAAGAAAATAAAACAAATTAAAAACATATTTTAGGAATAGCAAGCCTTCTTGCACCTCATACTTCCTTAAACATATGGTACTAACTCCATTAATCTCATAACCACAGAAAAAATATGAAAAGGCCACAATACTTTGAAACCCTACTGGCACATGAATAGAAAAGCTATCCAGCTTAAATATAAACCCCTATGTCACAAGATGGGTCGCAAACTGGCTCAAAGACAGAACCCACAGAGTGAGAGTTGCTGGAGCCATGTCCAGAAACCGTCACAAGTGGCATGGCATCCCACAGGGTTCTGTCCTGGGACCACTCTTATTCGAGTATATACTTTTCAGAGGAGGCAAATGTGGGAGGAGGATGTGCACCCACCAAGTGAGCGACTGCTGCAAACTCTCCAACTGACACAAGCAGCTGGCTAAAACAAACTTCAAAAGGTCCTTACAGGAGAGATAAAATGCCAAAAAAAAGTAAAATGCTTAAAAATGTATAGTCATGCCGCGCAAAAAAAAACAATGTGCCCATTAAATTACATAACAGCAAACCCATTATTAAGTACAGAGAAAGTTAGGGAAGTTGACTTTGAAAACCACTTTGCCAAAGTGGTTAGAAAAGACCTTCTCATAGCCCACCTCATCACGAAGGGTTTCACTAGATCAAGAGAGAGGTAGATGCCCCTTTCCCTCATCAGGGCAGAGCACCTAACTGAATCTCTTCAAGAAGAATCTCGATAAGGATGGGGGGATCGAGGGTCCAGGTCCCAGGGTCCAGGGAGTTAGAGGGTGTGCACAGGCACAAAAAACTAAAAAAAAACAAAAAGTACTATCAAGGGGTGGCGAAGCTATACAGAATCGGATAGCCATACAGAATCGGGATAGTAGGGGGAAACCTTACAGTGTGCAGCAATTACCAGGTCACAGGTTGGGGAAGTGTACATAACAAGGTGAAACCTTATCCAGTTTACTTGCACCCATGACTACGAAAGTCTACCTTGGTCTTCTTTCAACCAGGTGGACCTCTAGTCTAGAGCAGTTATAGCAGACAGGTAGTTTTGAGATCTAGTAGGGGCAATGGTCAGCTCTTGATGGTCCAGCTGTCAGTGAGATCCCCAAAAAAAAATTGAAGAAAAGTATTGCATTTCACTTTCCTAAATTTAAGGAGTTTAACTAGGTATAAAGCATTTGAAGAACATGGAATCATGAAGACAAAAAATAACAGCAGCCCACTGAAACAAAATCACAATTCCTCTGTGAAAGGCATGCCATTCTGTCAATAACTGCTGCCCCATTAATGATAAATCTTCTGAATACATAACTGCAGGTGATTAATGCTAAATCTTCTGAATACATAACTGCAGGTGAGAAGGTAAGGTATTCTGTGGCAATCTGACTTAAAGAGAGCCACACCAAAATGTTCTATTACCAGCACAGAAATGACTAATTATGGGCTTCAAAACTATGACTTTTGCAGAAATTACAGGTAATATAAATCTATTGATTTTGTTCATTTCATTTTCTGAACCCATAAATACTATAGGGCCTGAAGTTTTGAATGCTTTGGGAAGTCTTGTAGAAAAATGCTTACAGCCTACACAGCCATTCACTGGGTTTGGCTACCACAAATTGCGTTTCTTTTCTGGCAAACAACCCACATCTCAGGGAGAGGAAGATTTTGAATCTTGGATGGATCAGGCTTCACAAGCCCTAGAGGAGTGAGATATCCCAGAATCTCAGAAGAAGTAGCGGATAGCTGAAAGTCTAAAGGGATTAGCAGCAGATACCATACACAACCTAAGGATGGGTAAGCAAGATTGCACGGTCAAGGACTATTTAGGAATACTGCAGGATGTTTATGGAAGGACCGAGAGGGCTGAGGAACTACTGTATCAGTTTGAACATGCATACCAAGAGGGTGGTGAGAAACTGATTACATTAAGCGATTAGATAAAATGCTCCACCAGGTCATCCTAAAGAAGGGGGTGGATCCTAAAGTAGCTGACCAAGTACGGATTGGACAAATTTTATAAGGAGCTCAAGCTATGGACCTCATTATGTGCAAACTGAGGATGAGAAATAGGGAGGAGACTCTAACCTATTCTCAGTTGGTTAAAGAAGTGAGGGAAGAGGAAGCCCTGTTGGAAGCAAAATCTCAAGGTTCAACAGCAATTTAAAGCAGTGAGTGAACACAAGCAGGAGCCTATAGCTCTGCTTACTGCTCAAACAGGAGTCATGGTCCAGGGTGTCTGCGATGTAGAGGTGTCACAGTTGCAGGTGCAGGTGTCTTCCCTAACTGACGCCATAGCTCAGGTCAGAAATGAATCAGCCAATGTTCAGAGTTCCTACTGGATTTTGTTTTTGTTGTGGGGATGCAGGGCATATAAAGCGACAGTGTCCTAATGCAGAGAACTTGAAAAGAGTGAATGAACTATTATTGGCTAGTGCAATGCAGGGAAACTTCAAAGGGCATCAGTGAAGGAGCCAGCTGAGTGCCCAGTTACAAAGAGCTCCATAAAATCTAACATCAAAAGACAGCATCCTGGAACTCCTTTCCACACTAACCCTTGTAATATGGGAGAGAGACTACCTACTATGCACACTTCTAGCTCATCTGAGGTGAACAACAGAACTGAAAAGCCATCTCAGCAAAAATCTCAGCATCTGTGACTGCAAAGCATTACTAAGAAAGAGTCTTATCCGTGGAAATGGCGAGGTCACCTGGTGGTACCTCAACCTCATGCTGACTGCCATGCAGCTGAACAACACCAGAAACAGAAACTACTCGATGGTCTATTGGGACCGACCCCTGTTGTGTCAGTAAAAATAGAAGGGGTGTATAGTAAAGCACTGTTGGATACTGGTGCACAAATCACCATTCTGTACAGAGACTTCTACCAAAAATACTTAAAGCATCTGCCACTTGAAAAGTTAGAAGATTTGGAGATCTGGGGGTTAAGTGACACAAAGTTCCCTTATGATGGTTATGTCTCACTTAAGTTAGAATTTTCCACTTCAGTTGTTGGGTCAACAGAAGTCTTTGAAACTCTTGCTGTTGTGTGCCCCAGGCCAAAAGGAAAGGATTCCACATCTATTTTAGTAGGGACAAATACTGACCTTGTCAGAAGAATGCTGATGCCTCAGTTGACTCAGGAACACATAACATTACATCCTCTCCTGAGACCAGCTTTTTGTGCCCTTCAAAGGGAGAAGGATAGTAAGAAGCATGAAATTGGTCATGTGTGAACCCTGTCTGAGAAAGAGCATATAATTTATCCTGGTCAGGTTACCTGTTTGCGTGGACCTTGTCTGGGAAAGAGCATATAATTCATCCTGGTCAGGTCATCTGCTTGAGAGCCAAAGTGAGGATGTGTGGACAAACAGTTTCCTCTCATCTCATGATGGAAACAGATCCAGAAAGTGACTTGCCACCAGGGCTGGAACTAGTTCCAGAAGATTGGCCTGGGGACAAGTTAAAGCATCCTTATGGCAACTATCCTTATGCCTGTAGGGTTGAAGAATAAAGGAAGTACTCCCATTGTCCTGTGTTCACAAGTGCATTTGGGAAATGTTTATGCTGCCACTCCCTTACCTTCGTCTGTGTTGACAAGGAATGAGAGCAGGGCCAACGAGTTGAAGCTGGAAGATATTGATATAGAAAGTGGCCTCTTGTCCGCGAGTGGGTAACCAGAGCTAAAGAGCTACTAATGAAGAAGAAAAAGTGTTTTTCTACCAGTGAACTGGATGTGGGCTGTGCAAAGAGTGCAGAACACTGAGTAAGAGTGAAAGAGGACCGGCCTTTCAGGGAACGTTCCAGAAGAGTAGCTCCAGGAGACCTGGAGGACTTAAGAAAACATTTGGAAGAACTTAAAGCTGCAGGGATAATTCGAGAGTCAAGAAGTCCATATGCCTCTCCCATTGTCATTGTCAGGAAAAAGAATGAGTCAATTTGCATGTTTGTTGACTATTGTACTCTGAATCAGTGAACCATTCCAGACCAGTACAGAAATCCCCGGATTGAAGATGCTCTAAATTTCCTGGTGGGCAGTAAGTGGTTCAGTGTGCTAGACTTAAGGAGTGGATACTATCAAATCCCTATGCACCCAGAAGATAAAGAGAAGACTGCCTTCATCACCCCCTTGGGATTTTTTGAGTTTGATTGCCTAACTCAAGGTTTATCAAATACACTGGCAACTTTCCAGAGAATCATGGAAAGAACAGTTGGAGACATGCATCTCCCGGAAGTCTTAGTCTACCTGGATGATATCGTTGTTTTTGGGAGGACCCTAGAGGAGCACAACGAAAGACTGCTGAAAGTATAGGACAGGACTGAGAAGGAAGGCCTGAAGTTGTCATTGGACAAATGCAAGTTTTTCCAACCTTCAGTGACCTATGTGGGACATGTAGTGTCTGCAAATGGCATATCCACAGATCCAAGCAAAGTTGAAGCTGTGACATCTTGGCCCAGACCCAAAACTATCACAGAGTTGCGATCTTTCCTGGGGTTTTTCAGTTACTATAGAAGGTTTGTGGAAGGATTTTTCAAAGATAGCAAGACCCCTCAACCATTTGCTCTGAAATGATGAGAAAGTAGATGAAACAGATGAAAGTATCCTTGTGAAGAAGCCCAAGGGACTGAGAGGCTCTAAAGATCTCATCAAGAGTCGCTAGACTCCTGAGTGAGAAGAGTTGCTTGAACAGCTTAAGTATTGTCTCACACATGACCCTGTGCTGGCATATGCTGACTCAACAAAGCCATACTCTTTACATGTGGATGCTAGAAGGGATGGCTTAGGAGGAGTCCTTTACTAGGAGTATGATAAGAAGCTGAGACCTCTGGCTTTTATCAGTCAGAGTTTATCCCCAACAGAAAAAAACTATCCTGTGCACAAGTTGGAATTCCTTGCCTTAAAGTGGGTGGTAGTGGGCAAGCTGCAGGACTATCTCTATGGGACTGAATTTGAAGTGCAGACTGGCAATAATCCTCTAACATACATCCAGACCACTGCAAAGCTAGATGCTACTGGTCACAGATGGATGGCAGCTCTATGCAACTATAATTTCAGTTTGAAATATCGCCCGGGACATGAAAATGGAGGTGCTAATGGTCTGTCCAGAAGACCTCATGGAGAGTTACACCCCGATGATGAATGGGTGGAAATTCCAGCACCAGAGGAGAGAGTTATGTGTCAGATTGCAACCTGCTATCAACACACTAAATCTTGGGCCCAGAAGTTGCATCTGTCTGCAGCAAGCATACCCCAAGCTTACTGTAATCTGGTCACTTTACAGGCTTCATCGCTACCATCTTTGAGTAACAGTGACCTCAGAGGAGATCAAAGAGAAGACCCCTTGGGTCAGCTGGTGGTAGCTGCTTTAGAGAAGAAACAAATTTATATGCATAGCACAGATATTCATCCTCTGGCCTTACTTTTGACCAAAGAATGGGACAGACTCCAGATACAGAATGGACTAGTGTATAGGAGATCTCCTAGTGCACCCGGCAGTGAAAAATGGCAATTCTTGCTTCCTCAGAAGTATAGAGAAGTAGTACTCCAGTCATTGCATGATGAACATGGTCATCTTGGTTATGACAGAACTAGGGGTCTGATACGAGGCAGGTTCTACTGGCCATGCATGAAGCAAGATGTTGAGGATTATTGTTGTACATGTCTTTGTTGCATTCAGAGAAAGACTCTGCCAACCAGAACTGCCTCATTGGGTCAAATAGATTTTCTGTGCATTGAACCGGATGAAGGCGGGATCAGTAATGCGCTGGTGGTAACAGACCACTATGCCCAATATGCTCAAGCTTTTCCCACTTGCGATAGGAAAGCTATTACAGTGGTGAAACTACTAGTTGAGAAGTTCTTTGTACACTATGGCCTGCCAAAAAGGATACACTCTGACCAAGGACGTGATTTTGAGAGCAAGCTTGTCCATGAACTACTCACTCTTTTTGGAGTTCAAAAAAGTCGCACCACTCCTTATCATCCTCAAGGGGATTTGCAGTCATAGCATTTCAACAGAACTTTATTAGATATGTTGGGGACACTATCTGCTAAGAGAAGAGTCAATGGAGTAGACATGTAGCCACAGTAGTGCATGCCTACAGCAGTACTAAAAATGATGCTACAGGGTTCTCACCTTACTTCCTAATGTTTGGAAGAGAAGTTCATCTTCCTGTTGACGTCACCTTTGGAGTCACAGCTGATGATACATCAATGCGATCTCATGGCAGTTATGTAGAGAGACTCAAGAAGAATGACAGACAGGCCCATGAGCTAGCTGAAAAATCAACAGGACAAAGACATCAGCAAAACAAGGCTCACTATTACAAGAAAGTGAAGATGCATGATTTGCAACCAAGGGACAAAATCCTTTTGAGGAATTTGGGTCTACAAGGAAAGCATAAACTAGCTGACCATTGGGTGTCTGAAGTTTACATAATTTGTTCTCAGCTAACTAATATCCCTGTCTACCAAGTTTGCCCTGAGGGGAAAAAAGGACCTATCAATCCTGGAACCGCAACAACTTATTGCCTTTGACAAAATCAGTGAGAGTCATGAATCTGGAACCCAGAATGGTTCAACGGAAGCCTAACTCAAGGCAATCCAGAAGACTAAGGTGGAGAGGAAATATCCTCTCCGATGTTCAAGAGCTCATGCTTCCTCCTGCTGAAAGTGAGGAGGACAGTGACAATGACTGTGGTTTCAGTGGGTTTTTTTATGAGGATGTTCGAGGCCCCATGGGCTGTAATATCAATGTAAATGCACCAGAATTCATTCCTTGTCATTTTGAACAGCCCAGACCTGACAATAGACTAAGTGGTGTTTCTGTACCTCTTGCAGAACCTGATACTGACGGAGGCCCTGCTATGCAAACTTCAGAAAATAGTGCTGAGGACAGTCATACCATTATGGAAAAAAAAGTGAAGTTATTACACAAGAGGAGATCTTAGAAGTAGACAAAATGCCTACTGAAGAACTGGACATTGAATGTGCTGTGAGTGACAAACATTCTGAGAAAAATTCCTTAGTTGTCTCTCCCGAACCAAAACTGCATAGACTGATTCGGCCCCCTCAGAGACTTACATATGACAGTTTGGGACGTAGTAAACAGGAACTACCATAGCTCATCAGAGAGTCTGCGCCCACGACCCCTATGACTCCTGCTCCATTGGTGACACCCCAGTCCAAGTTAAGGATAATGTCGATCGCCCTTGGTGGGAGGTATGCAAAAATATTATTCAGCTGATGGTGCATTAGTGCTTGTAAATATTTTACTCCTAATCTACCTTTGACTTGGGGAGGACCCAAGATTTTCAAGTGGGGGGAGAGTGTAGCTCCCACTGTATTTCATTGTAGAAGTAATAGACTGCAGTTTTCCATTATACCACAAGGCAGAGCTCCTTTTCAGGAATATAAAAGACAATTTCGAAAGTGAAAGAGAGGAGACTGGAACACTAGCTGAAGGAGGGAAGACTGAAAGACTAGCTGAAGGGAAAAGGGCCTTGCAGCATGACTGGATTTTTTTTTCTTCTAGTGTTTTGGGACAGAGAAGTGAGGTAGCAGTTTGTGTCTGTCTCTTGCTGAAATCCTGGATGATGGTATTTATTGGATTCAGGAGCGAAGTCTGAAACCAGTAATTCCATGCCTGCATATGAGTCAGCAAGAAAAGGAGTTCCCTTGGACCTAGTGCAGAAATGCCATAGATGACTACCAGAGTTCTGGCGGATGATTTTCCATTTTTCTCGTCAGAGAAACTGTGGTGCCTGGTCACTGGGATATTCTTGACGGAGTGGTGAGAGGCTTTTGGCCATCATTTTTATACTTTTATAAGATTGTGGATCCCTGCCCTAAACATTTTTGGTAGTACTGTTGCCCTAAAGACTCTTTATTGCTAAATGACATTGCATTTTCTTATATTTGTATTGTTGCATTATAAATCTTTATTGTTCGGTGACATTGCATTTTGCTCATATTAGTACTGCTGCCTTCAAGAATCTTTACTGCTTAATGAAATTGCATATTTTTCATGTCTGTACTGTTGTATTATAACCCTTTTTTTCCTCCCTCAATGACATTGCATTTTTTTCCGTGTTTGTATTGCTGCATTATAAAAGATTTACTGCTCATTGATATTGCTTTCGTGTGCATGTTTGAATGTCAAGATATTTTCTGTTGAGTTCTGGGGAAGGGGGTAAATGTATGGTTTCATTACATGCATATCTCACTCTGCCTTACTGCTAACTGGTGCACTGTTGAAATAATTTGTTTGTTGTTGTGCTATTGCCCTTTAAACTAAAGTGTCGCCTAGAACAAAATCCGTTATCACTTGCCACCTTGGGGTGTTGGGCCTAAAGTAGGGGTGTCACCAGAGTCAGGTAGGAAGGAACCGATATCTACTTCAGCTACACCTGCGGGTGCACTACATTTGGGGGCTCATCCAGGATTGCCTGTACTGCCTTGAACTCCACCCTATTTCCCTGTACATGTGGAAAGCAACTCCAGCAGCAAGATGAACTCAGAAGTTGCTGCTAAGTGGTGCAAACAGCACAATGCTCAGTCAGGGCACTGCTTAGTTCTAGTGTTGCCAGGGGTCACATGGACTGATATGCAAATACATCAAGTGACAGGATCCTTACCAGTTATAGGGCGTGGATTTTTATTAGACAGCACTACGGACACAACTGAACAGAGCCCATTGGCCTTATTAGAATGGAAAAGTCCTTTAGTATATGAGCAAATACCTTTGAGTGTACAAATGTCAGATGAGAGTGCAGTCCATGTGGTAATCCTTGAGAAGGGGACTAACCCAGCAACTGAGGAAATACATGTGGAAGTTATCCAAGTAGGTCAGAACCTTACACCAGAAGCTGCAGCTTCACTGCCCATAAATACTATAGGCCCTGAAGTTTTGAATGCTTTGGGAAGTCTTGTAAAAAAATGCTTACAGCCTACACAGCCTACACAGCCATTCACTGGGTTTGGCTACCGCAAATTGTGTTTCTTTTCTGGCAAACCACCCACATCTCAGGGAGAGGAAGATTTTGAATCTTGGATGGATCAGGCTTCACAAGCCCTAGAGGAGTAGGATATCCCACAATCTCAAAAGAAGCAGCAGATAGCTGAAAGTCTAAAGGGATTAGCAGCGGATACCATACACAACCTAAGGATGGGTAAGAAAGACTGCATGGCCAAAGACTATTTAGCAGTACTGCAGGATGTTTTTGGAAGGACTGAGAGGGCTGTGGACCTACTGTATCAGTTTGAACATACATACCAAGAGGGTGGTGAAAAACTATCTGATTACATTAAGTGATTAGATAAAATGCTCCATCAGATCATCCTAAAGAAAGGGGTGGATCTTAAAGTAGCTGACCAAGTACGGATTGGACAAATTTTACAAGGAGCTCAAGCTATGGAACCCATTATGTGCAAACTGAGGAAGACAAATAGGGAGGAGACTCTAACTTATTCTCAGTTGGTTAAAGAAGTGAGAGAAGAGGAAGCCCCGTTGGAAGCAAAATCTCAAGGTTCAACAGCAATTAAAGCAGTGCTTACTACTCAAACCGGAGTCGTGGTCCAGGGTGTGCGCAATGTAGAGGTGTCACAGTTGCAGGCGCAGGTGTCTTCCCTAACTAACATCATAGCTCAGGTCACCAAGACAGTTGCAGAATTTCAAAAAAACATGGTAACTTTAGCTGAAGGGAGGAATACATCAGCTAGAACCTCCAAGAAAGGACTCAGGGAGGAAACGAATCAGTCAATGTTCAGAGTTCCTACTGGATTTTGTTTTTGTTGTGGGGATGCAGGTCATATAAAGCGACAGTGTCCTAATGCAGAGAACTTGAAAAGAGTGAACAAACTATTATTGGCTAATGCAGTGCAGGGAAACTTTAAAGGGCATCAGTGAAGAAGCCAGTTGAATGCCCAATTACAAAGAACTCCATAAAATCTAACATCAAGAGACAGCATCAGAGATCTCCTTTCAACACTAACCCTTGTAATAGGGGAGAGAGACTACCTACTATGCACACTTCTAGCTCATCTGAGGTCAACAACAGAACTGAAAAGCCATCCCAGCAAAAATCTCAGCATCTGAGACTGCAAAGCATTACTAAGAAAGATTCTTATCCATGGAAATGGCGAGGTCACCCGGTGGTACCTCAACCTCATGCTGACTGCCATGCAGCTGAACAACACCAGAAATAGAAACTACCCAATGGTCTATTGGGACCAACCCCTGTTGTGTCAGTAAAAATAGAAGGGGTGTATAGTAAAGCATTGTTGGATACTGGTGCACAAATCACCATTCTGTACAGAGACTTCTACCAAAAATACGTAAAGCATCTGCCACTTGAAAAGTTAGAAGATGTGGAGATCTGGAGGTTAAGTGACAAAAGGTTCCCTTATGATGGGTATGTTTCACTCAAGTTAGAATTTTCTGCTTCAGTTGTTGGGTCAACAGAAGTCTTTGAAACTCTCGCTGTTGTGTGCCCCAGGCCAAAAGGAAAGGACTCCACATCTATTTTAGTAGGGACAAATACTGACCTTGTCAGAAGAATGCTGATGCCTCAGTTGACCCAGGAACACCCAACATTACATCCTCCCCTGAGACCAGCTTTTTGTGCCCTTCAAAGGGAGAAGGATAGTAAGAAGGATGAAATTGTTCATGTGTGGACCCTGTCTGGAAAAGAGCATATAATTCATCCTGGGCAGGTCACCTGTTTGTGTGGACCTTGTCTGGGAAAGAGCATATAATTCATCCTGGTCGGGTCACCTGTTTGAGATACAAAGTGAGGATGTATGGACAAACAGTTTCCTCTCATCTCATGATGGAAACGGATCCAGAAAGTGACTTGCCACCAGGGCTGGAACTAGTTCCAGAAGATTGGCCTGGGGACAAGTTAAAGCATCCTTATGACAACTATCGTTATGCCTGTGGGGTTGAAGAATAAAGGAAGTACTCCCATTGTCCTGTGTTCACAAGTGCATTTGGGAAATGTTTATGCCGCCACTCCCTTACCTTCTTCTGTGTTGACAAGGAAAGAGAGCAGGGCCAACAAGTTGAAGCTGGAAGATATTGATATAGAAAGTGGCATCTTGTCCCCAAGTGGGTAACCAGAGCTAAAGAGCTACTAATGAAGAAGAAAAATTGTTTTTCTCCCAGTGAACTGGATGTGGGCTGTGCAAAGAGTGCAGACCACCGAATAAGAGTGAAAGAGGCGTGGCCTTTCAGGGAACGTTCCAGAAGAGTAGCTCCAGGAGACCTGGAGGACTTAAGAAAACATTTGGAAGAACTTAAAGCTGCAGGGATAATTCGAGAATCAAGAAGTCCATATGCCTCTCACATTGTCATTGTCAGGAAAAAGAATGTGTCAATTCGCATGTGTGTTAACTATTGTACTCTGAATCAGTGAACCATTCCAGACCAGTACACAACTGGCTGGATTGAAGATGCTCTAAATTTCCTGGTGGGCAGTAAGTAGTTTGGTGTGCTAGACTTAAGGAGTGGATACTATCAAATACCAATGCACCTAGAAGATAAAGAGAAGACTGCCTTCATCACCCCTTGGGATTTTTTGAGTTTGATCGCCTACCTCAGGGTTTATCAAATGCACCGGCAACTTTCCAGAGAATCATGGAAAGAACAGTTGGAGACATGCATCTCCTGGAAGTCTTAGTCTATCTGGATGATATAATTCTTTTTGGGAGGACCCTAGAGGAGCACAAAGAAAGACTGCTGAAAGTATTGGACAGGATTGAGAAGGAAGGCCTGAACTTTGTCATTGGACAAATGCAAGTTTTTCCAACCTTCAGTGACCTATGTGGGACATGTAGTGTCTGCAAATGGGATATCCACAGATGCCAGCAAAGTTGAAGCTGTGACATCTTGGCCCAGACACAAAAGTATCACAGAGCTGCAATCTTTCCTGGGGTTCTTCAGTTACTATAGAAGGTTTGTGGAAGGATTTTCAAAGACAGCAAGACCCCTCAACCATTTGCTCCGGAATGATGAGAAAGCAGATGAAACAGATGAAGATATCCTTATGAAGAAGCCCAAGGGACTGAGAGGCTCTAAAGAACTCATCGAGAGTCACTGAACTCCTGAGTGCGAAGAGTTGTTTGAACAGCTTAAGTATTGCCTCACACATGCCCCTGTGCTGGCATATGCTGACTCAACAAAGTCATACTCTTTACATGTGGATGCTAGAAGGGATGGCTTAGGAGGAGTCCTTTACTAGGAGTATGATAAGAAGCTGAGACCTCTGGCTTTTATCAGTCAGAGTTTATCCCCCACAGAAAGAAACTATCCTGTGCACAAGTTGGAATTCCTTGCCTTAAAGTGGGTGGTAGTGGACAAGCTGCATGACTATCTCTATGGGGATGAATTTGAAGTGCAGACTGGCAATAATCCTCTGACATACATCCAGACCACTGCAAAGCTAGATGCTACTGGTCACAGATGGATGGCAGCTCTATGCAACTATAATTTCAGTTTGAAATATCGCCCAGGACACGAAAATGGAGATGCTGATGGTCTGTCCAGAAGACCTCATGGAGAGTTACACCCCGATGATGAATGGGTGGAAATTCCAGCGCCAGAGGAGAGAGCTATGTGTCAGATTGCAACCTGCTATCAACACACTAAATCTTGGGCCCAGACGTTGGGTCTGTCTGCAGCAAGCTTACTGTAATCTGGTTACTTTACAGGCTTCATTGCTAACAACTTTGAGTAACAGTGACCTCAGAGGAGATCAAAGAGAAGACCCCTTGGGTCAACTGGTGATAGCTGCTTTAGAGAAGAAACAAATTTATATGCATAGCACAGATATTCATCCTCTGGCCTTACATTTGGCCAAAGAATGGGACAGACTCCAGATACAGAATTTACTAGTGTATAGGAGATCTCCTAGTGCACTCGGCAGTGAAAAATGGCAATTGTTGCTTCCTCAGAAGTATAGAGAAGTAGTACTCCAGTCATTGCATGATGAACATGGTCATCTTGGTTATGACAGAACTAGGGGTCTGATACGAGGCAGGTTCTACTGGCCATGCATGAAGCAAGATGTTGAGGATTATTGTTGTACATGTCTTTGTTGCATTCAGAGAAAGACTCTGCCAACCAGAGGTGCCTCATTGTGTCAAATGGAGACCAGTGGACCCATGGAACTGGTCTGTATAGATTTTCTTTACATTGAACCGGATGAAGGCAGGATCAGTAATGTGCTGGTGGTAACAGACCACTATACCAGGTACACTCAAGCATTTCCCACTCGCGACCAGAAAGCTATTACAGTGGTGAAACTACTAGTTGAGAAGTTCTTTGTACACTATGTTCTGCCAAAAAGGATACACTCTGACCAAGGGCGTGCTTTTGAGAGCAAGCTTGTCCATCAACTACTCACTCTTTTGGGAGTTCAAAAAAGTTGCACCACTCCTTATCATCTTCAAGAGGATCTGCAGCTGGAGTGTTTCAACAGAACTTTACTAGATATGTTGGGGACACTATCTGCTGAGAAGAAGAGTCAATGGAGTAGACATGTAGCCACAGTAGTGCATGCCTACAGCAGTACTAAAAATGATGCTACAGGGTTCTCACCTTACTTCCTAATGTTTGGAAGAGAAGTTCATCTTCCTGTTGACGTCACCTTTGGAGTCACAGCTGATGATACATCAATGCGAACTCATGGCCGTTATGTGGAGATACTCAAGAAGAATGACAGACAGGCCTATGAGCTAGCTAAAAAATCAACAGGACAAAGACATCAGCGAAACAAGACTCACTATGACAAGAAAGTGAAGATGCATGATTTTCAACCAGGGGACAGAGTCCTTTTGAGGAATTTGGGTCTGCAAGGAAAGCATATACTAGCTGACCATTGGGTTTCTGAAATTTGCATAATTTGTTCTCAGCTAACTAATATCCCTGTCTACTAAGTTTGCCCTGAGGGGAAGAAAGGACCTATTAAAACCTGGCACCACAACAACTCAATGCCTTTGCCAAAATCAGTGAGACTCATGAATCCGGAACTGAGAATGGCTCAGCGGAAGCCTAACTCAAGGCGATCCAGAAGACTAAGGCGGAGAGGAAATATCCTCTCCAATGTTCAAGAGCCCATGCTTCCTCCTGCTGAAAGTGAGGAGGACAGTGACGATGACTGGGGTTTCAGTGGGCTTTTTTATGAGGATGTTCGAGACCCCATGAGCTGTAATCTTAATGTAAATGCACCAGAATTCGTTCCTTGTCATTTTGAACAGCCCAGACCTGACAATAGATTAAGTGGTGTTTCTGTGCCTCTTGCAGAACCTGATAATGATGGAGGCCCTGCTATGCAAACTTCAGAAAATAGTGCTGAGGACAGTTATACCATTATGGAAAAAGAAAGTGAAGTTATACAAGAGGAGATCTTAGAAGTAGACAAAATGCCTACTGAAGAACTGGACATTGAATGTGCTGTGAGTGACAAACCTTCCGAGCAAAATTCCTTAGTTGTCTCTCCCGAACCAAAACTGCAAAGACTAATTCAGTCCCCTCAGAGACAGTTACATATGACAGTTTGGGACATAGTACACAGGAACCTGTGACCACAGCTCATCGGAGAATCTGTGCCCATGACTCCTATGCCTCCTGCTCCATTGGTGACACCCCAGTCCAAGTTAAGGATAATGTTGATCTCCCTTGGTGGGAGGTATGCAAAAATATTATTCATTTGATGGTGCATTAGTACTTGTAAATATTTTGCTCCTAATCTACCTTTGACTTGGGGACCCAAGATTTTCATGTGGGGGGAGAGTGTAGCTCCCACTGTATTTCATTGTAGAAGTAATAGACTGCAGTTTTCCATTATACCACAAGGCAGAGCTCCTTTTCAGGAATATAAAAGACAATTTCAAAAGTGAAAGAGAGGAGACTGGAACACTAGCTGAAGGAGGGAAGACTGAAAGACTAGCTGAAGGGAAAAGGGCCTTGCAGCATGACTGGATTTTTTTTTCTTCTAGTGTTTTGGGACAGAGAAGTGAGGCAGCAGTTTGTGTCTGTCTCTTGCTGAAATCCTGGATGATGGTATTTATTGGATTCAGGAGAGAAGTCTGAAACCAGTAATTCCATGCCTGCATATGAGTCAGCAAGAAAAGGAGTTCCCTTGGACCTAGTGCAGAGATGCCATAGATGACTACCAGAGTTCTGGCGGGTGATTTTTCATTTTTCTAGTCAGAGGAACTGCGGTGCCTGGTCGCTGGGATATTATTGACAGAGTGGTGAGAGGCTGTTGGCCGTTATTTTTATACTTTTATAAGATTGTGGATCCTCCCCTAAATGTTTTGTGGATTGCAAATAGCTGGGATCCATAAGAACTCCAACCTTGGGCCCCATCATGCCGGCAGTAGGACTGTAAGTAGTCACTGGCCAGTGAACAACGTACAATAGAGTTGGTCTGCTTAGATTGCTCTAGGGGATAGAGGATGTTAGTACTGTTGCCCTAAAGACTCTTTATTGCTAAATGACATTGCATTTTCTCATATTTGATTTGTTGCATTATAAATCTTTATTGTTCAGTGACACTGCATTTTGCTCGTTAGTACTGTTGCCTTAAAGACTCTTTATTGTTAAATGACATTGCATTTTCTCATATTTGTATTGTTGCATTATAAATATTTATTGTTCAGTGATGTTGCATTTTGCTCGTGTTAGTACTGCTGCCTTCAAGAATCTTTACTACTCAATGACATTGCATCTTTTTCATATCTGCACTGTTATATTGTAACCCTTTTTTCCTCCCTCAATGACATTGCATTTTTTCCCGTGTTTATATTACTGCATTATAAAGCTTTACTGCTCATTGATATTGCCTTTGTGTGCATGTTTGAATGTCAAGATCTTTTCTATTGAGTTCTGGGGAAGGGGGTAAATGTATGGTTTTATTACATGCATATCTCACTCTTACTGCTAACTGGTACACTGTTGAAATAATTTGTTTGTTGTTTTGCTATTGCCCTTTAAACTAAAGTGTCACCTAGAACAAAATCTGTTATCACTTGCCACCTTGGGGTGTTGGGCCTAAAGAAGGGGTGTCACCAGAGTCAGGTAGGAAGGAACCCATATCTACGTCAGCTACACCTGCGGGTGCGCTACATGTGGAAAGTTGGGTGCCGGGCTGGAAACAACACCATAAAACTCCACTGCCAATCATGAGCAGACAGGTGATCTGCTGTGGCGACCCCTAACCGGGAAAAGCTGAAAGAAGAAGAAGTGTCTGCTCTACAATATAACAGAGGGGATTCTAGGTGGTGAGGGGGGTTTTGATTATCTGATGCAGAAAAAGCACATGGTCAACTTGAATCTGCTACAACCATCATTAAAAATGATAAATTGCATGATCTTGTTTTCCTGTCACTTGCTAGCATTAGCCAGTAAACACAATTCCTTTTTTTTTCACATTCCACAGATGAACAGAAAATTAGGACAGATATTTTAATCTGTGTGTTTGTCTTTGAAGGAATACCTTTCTTTAGAAACATTCTACACCACAAATTGCAACATAATCTAAACTTAGATGGTAAGCTGTATTTCATTTTGATTGTACTCTTTCACCTTTATACATTTCAGTATTCATGAACCAGAAGTATGTAACATTTGTTCCAGTAAATTACTATTATGAGAAAACAGCATTTCTGGTTCTCCTTTTTTTGCTGTCTGTTACATGGTTAGGACTGTAAAATTGCACTTTCAGTGATTAAATGGACATTCATAAATTCAGAAAAATGCATTCTTAGTTTATAAAGGAATACAGTGAAGTTCCCATTTCAATGCCTAAATCATCATAATACTTAGTAGTTAGGAGGATGCCATAATGGTTAAGGTGTTTACCATACAGACACAAGGTGCTGGGTTTGATTCTCACATGGGGTAATTGGCTAGGCTTAAAATGGTCCACAACGGCAGTTAGCCTAGTGCTGACCTATAAAACCACAAATAAATTCAGCCAGATTCATAGCAGGATACAGTATCTTCTTAACTTGCATAAAATAAATATTGTTCTTGACCACGGTTGCATCATCAGGGTTGATCACCTATTATATTTAACAAAAGCATATTAAGTTAGCTCCATTCTCTTTATTTTGATGTTCACACTTCAAGAAGGGCAATTGGTACCTTACTGACCCATCCACTTCAATTTCTTCTTAAGAAAAATAACTCAGACTGCAATGATTCTACTGTTAATTTTCTAATATGTCAGCCATTCCTGACATAAATGAAATACAGAATTTAAACAATGAAACTCTAAAATCTGCTTTTAATTCTGTACTCTGTTTATTAATATGCACATTACTTATGGATATTAAGCTTATACATCAGTACAACATTATTTAGACATTATTTTTAATATACATCAACAATAACGTAACCCCAAGCTTGACCATCAACTTACTTGTTTCTACTTTTTGCCACTGTATCACAATATGTAAGGGGGCATATCTAAAGGAAGCACACATCCCATTGTCTAATGAATACTTCCTACGTGCAGTAGCCAAAACAATAACCATGCAGCTATGAGATATACATCCATCCCTGCAACTGCTGCACTTCCATCCTGGGGGGAGGGTAATATCAGGGACACTACGGAACAAATGGAGATAAAGAAGCTCCCTAAGACAGCAGCTGATAGTCAGCTGGGATAGAAATGAAGAAAAATGCCTAAAGCTTTCAGTCTCCCATTCAGTTCATTAAACCTTTTCTTTTCTATTTTGTTGTCAGGGCTGTCTGGATAAAAGTTATTGTGCTATTACCATACATCATATCCATCTGCTTTCCAGACATATTTAGCAGCTTGTGGTAACAGGATCAAAGCAAGAGCAACGTCGCAACATTTGGAGCAATTCATTTACTCTCACATCTCTGTATGATATTATGTAAAGATCTGCATGCAGCTGCATTTAAATCTATTTCTTGTATTCAGGAAACCAAGTTCTCGTAAACTGGGAAAAGCACTGGAATTTTGAAACCTTCAAACACTCCCATCAGACATTTATAATGGTGGTCAGTCATTCCTCATAGCATCATGTTGGAAGAGTATAGCAGTGTCCTTAATCAGTGACACAATTAGAGTGCAGAAAAGCACACGGCATGCTCTTCACACTTTTACCATCTTCTTCTTCTTCCTTCTGTCCATTTAACCCCTTTACTGCCAATCATTTTCAAGAAGACTATCCCTAGATTACTTACTGTTTGGCTGTTTTTGCCTATATATAAATGGCTATACTTCCAGATTGTCTTGACATAGTCTCATTAAATTTTTGTGGAATGAGAGAAAGATAATAAAGTATAAAATATACTTAGAATATATTCCCAGCTTCAAGGCAATCCAGGTACTACATCTTAAACTTTAATGAAAAAATTATTGCTCCATTTTAAAAGAATACAGTGTCACTGTGATACAGAAAGACACAGGGTATGTTCATAGTCATTACACTGAGATGCGTCAGGAATTTGTGCAGAATACACCAAAATGTGTGATGCTCTGTGTGAATCTGTGTGATTCTTAAAGGCAGGCTGTGCTTTGTAGCAGTGAGTTTAGACAGCTTACAAAAAACTTAGGCAAATGAAACTTAAGTAAATTAGGTCTTTCCCTACCTGTTTGCAATTCATAGTCACTTTTTATGTGCCTCTGTGTATATCCCTTATAAAAGGTGAAGCCACACATTTTTTATCTACTTTGCAACTGGCAAAGATGCTTGCTGGAGCTGGCAGCCTGGCTATTTCTTATTGTGAGCTACTTGACTTTGCTGCCACAAAACCACAGATGCCCAGCAGTGCTCACTAGCCGAGAAAGCACAGATATAGGCAATGGCTGACTTATTTCAACTTTGATGACAAAGAAATACTTGATAGATTTAGCATGGATAGAGATATGGTAAAAGCTTTAAGTGAGTTTCCATGCCCCACAGACAAGGACTGAGGAGATACGTGGTCCTACTCTACCTGCAGACACCAGGATATGTATAGCTCTCACTATACTTGCCACAAGGACCTTTCAGAGACAAACCTGGGATACAATGGGTATTTCTCAGGCTTCTATCTCAAGGATACTTCAGCAGTTATTTATTTATCTGCCACTGTTGCCTCAGGACAGAGCCGGAACCATAAGTGCCTTCTACAGGCTGGCATGTTTTCCTGTGCTACTGGGAGTGATAGGTTGCACTTATGTTGCCTTTAGGGTCCCATCTAGATCATGGTGGGAGTGGTACTAGAACACAAAGGGCTACCATTGCATCAACTACCAGGTAATATATGATGCACAGGGGTGCATCACCCATGTGTTGACCCAGCATCATCCCAGTGCCCATGATTCTCACATCTGACACCCAACATCACTTTGCCACCTCTCAATACATGATAGGATACCTTGTGGTCAGCTTGTTGCCAAGTGCAAACTTTTCCTGTCAGAGTAACTTCTTTAAGTATACTTTGGAAAATGTATTGCTTAGCACTTCTTTAGTTTTGTCTCCCCCCTTTTGTCTTTTCCAGGTGATGTAGGCTACTCACTTGAACAAATGCTGTTGCATAACAGTCCATAACCCTAGTGGAAGCTGCTGAAGACCACCTCAACACCTCTCTATCCCAGACAAAGCCAGTTATTGAGCAAGTGTTTGGCCTGCTGAAAGCCTGTTTCCTCTGCCTGAATGAGTCTGCTGATGCCCTTTATTATGACCCTGTCACCTCATGCAGGATGTCTACCATGTGTTGCATTATTCACAACATCAGCATGAATCATTCTGGTGCTCAACTGCCCCGTGATGGTAATGCAGCTCCTGCTATTGTTCCTTCACCAGCGGCAATAGTGATGGTGGCCATGTGACAACATTATCATGGGACCACATGAGGCAGGAACATGCACAGTACACTGCTGTACAGGCAGAGTGGTGGTATCCAGAATACCACTATGGGCCGTGACAGTCAGGCAGTGGTACCTTTACTGTAATGTCAAATAGAGTAAACCCAATGCCTGCAGTGTTACTTATGAGCAATACTGTGTTGTGTATGGCCTACTGTCACTGTACATCAGACGGTTTCATTCTTCTTTAAAGAAATGTTTTTTTTTCCTACATAATTAATTGCTTGTTGAATGTGTTTTCTTTATTATACCTTCACTCCAGAGCTAACTCTCAACTGTGAACTGTACAGTTAATGGTAAAGACATGAGAAGTGTTTAAGACTCATTCAAGTATTATGTCAGTTTTTTTCAGGTTGGATTGCAAGTAGTAACATAAAGGAATGTATGCTGCAGCATGTAGAAAAAAAATTTCACTTGAGAGAATATAAACAGTTCACAGTTACCTAATAGGAAAGTTGTATGTTAACTTTCTTGTGTGTTCTGCTGTTGTTTTAGGATTTTTCAGATATAACATCGACTTCAGTCAGTTGACTGCAAAGTGACTGTTGGGCGAACACTGCTGCTTTGCTTTACTGAAAAGATATGCTACATATGTAATGTTGGCCATTGCTGTCTGGTGCTTGATTAAGTGAGATGGCACATCAGATTAGTTAGTTCATTCATCGACACCAGTCCTGTATGTCATCAAAACTAGTAAACAGTCATTATTTTTGTAGTGCTGAAGGTGAAGAAACATCAGTGATCTGAAGTAGTTACTTCATTTGTTCTGCAACCTGTGGGTCTCGGATCCGACCGGCAGCTTTCCAACCTTCAAGATCTGAACTCCTAGCTCCTCCCCTCTACCCACAATCCCCTGTCACCACCACACTACCTCAGATCGTTTTTGCCGCGGCTTGAATGACAAGCATCTTGTGAAGAGCTCCTGAGCTTAGACAGGGAAGTGAATAATTTCTTTCAAAATTTTTTTCTAAAAACTTTAAAACTTAAAAAGGAGAGTATTGTGAGTGTTTATCTGCCGTTTTTTGTTTTCGGGATTGCGTTTTCTTTTTTCAAACCCTTCCCCTAGGTGTTTGGGCGTGTGAGTGTGTGTGTCAGCAAAATGGCCGAAGGCCATAAAGCTATTTTTTCAAAGTGCACTGGGTGTGGTCATAAGCTATCCACAGCTGATGGCCACACTCAGTGCGTTATATGCCTGGGTGTTGTTCATTTGTCTTCAGACAGCCAGGTTTGCACAGCCTTCAACCCCCGGGCTGTGAGGGACAGAAGGAACAGGCTTATTCTGGCGGGATTGCTTCCCCCGGAGGAGCCCTCTTCCTCCTCTCCCTCCAAGGTGCAGGCTACCCAGGTAACTTCGACACCCCTGATTCCCTTGACTCAGGCTGGGACTCAACCTCCCACTACTGCCTTGAGTACGAAGGAAGTTCAGTCTTCTCCTTCTAGGGAGCACAGGACCAAAGACAGGGAGAAGCACAGACACAAGAGGTGAGCCGAGCCTCATCCCTCGGCTCCGCCTTCAAAAACTGTTAAATCACCTCCGAGGGTGTCCGGACCTTCTCCTTCTTGGCTCTGATCTCCTTCCTTCTCACTGGAGCTGGAGGAGGAGCTCCTATCACCCTCGAGGTCATCGAGGCGGCCCTCCAGACCCGCCTCTATGACCTCCTCTAGATCTACTAGGTCTCTCTCCGATGCCGACATGGATAGGATGATGCGTCGGTTTTTGCAGACCCAAATGCAGATGTGGGTGCTCCTGCCTCCCCCTCCACGGGGGTGGGGGGGGAGTGCAGCTTCAATATTTTCCCCGATTTCTCCTCCTTCAACCCGGATCTGGGTTTTGGAGTCTTCGGATCCAGGCCCTTTCGGAGCTGGGGTTTTGTCGGCGCCGGTGGCCCAAGCCTTCTCGACGCCAACCATACCCTCGAGTATCTCGGATCCGAGCTCTCGGGGCCATGGGCTGGGCATCGGATCCGTGGGAGCAGGTGCTTCTTCGGTGCCGCCTATGTCGGAGAACACCTCCCTTTCGGATCCGATGGCTTCGGCTCCGACCCTGATCCCTATCTCGGAGCCGAGGAGACTACTTTCGGGGCTGGAAGAGAGTAGTTCTCCCTCGGCGTTCGAGGTAGTGGAGAGGGTACTGTCGAGGTCTTCCAGGTCCCCGACTTGGGTTTTGGATCCCTCCACCCCCCCCCCCCCACTGCATACAGGCCTAACTTCCATCATCCTTCCATCGGGACAGCCTGGTCAATCTCAAGCTCGCGGCTTGGGTGATCCAGTTCCACTAATGGCAAGGACTCCCGGTATCTCGTCACCAGTGAAAACTATTCTGGTAGCGGCTCATAAACCGTCCACCAGGAAAATCTATAATAGTAAGTGGAAACGATTTTCTATCTGGGCTAACAGCCAAGGTCTCAACCCATTTACTGTTCTGATTCCTACAGTATTGGATTTTTTGTCCATGAATTTTGAACAAGGGGCCAGTGCATCAACGGTCAAAGTACAGTTGGCAGCAATATCCCATTTTCATGTGGGAGACGGATTAGGATCTCTAGCATCTACAAAATTGTGTAAGACATTCTTGCGTGGCGTTTTCCTTCTCAAGCCACCAGTGAAATCCGTGACTCCCCCTTGGGACTTAACTTTTGTTCTGCAAGCCTTAACAAAACCTCCATTTGAACCTGAAGCTTCTGTACCCCCTAAATTTCTGTCCTGGAAAACAGCATTCTTGGTAGCCATAACTTCTGCTAAAAGGGTTTCAGAGCTCCAAGCTTTGTGCATGAGACCTCCCTATCTTATTTTCCACAATGACAGAGTGTCTCTCAGGACTAACCTGTCTTTCTTACCAAAAGTGGCATCTGTGGCAAATATCAATCAGACTATCAATCTGCCAGTGTTTTTCAAAAATTTTCAAAATAAGGGAGAATACATGTTGCATACACTAGACGTACATAGACAGTTATTTTACCTGCACAGGACCAAAGATGTTCGTAAGGCTGATCAACTCTTTGTGTCATTTGCTCCTTCATACATGGGAAAACCTATATCCAAAGTGACACTGGCTAATTGGATTTGTCAATGTATTTCTCAGGCTTATAAGGCATCAGGCAAAACAACCCCATTCAAAATCCGTGCACATTCCACAAGGTCCATCGCAACTTCTGCAGCCTTCTGGTCCAGGATGCCATTGGACGATATATGTTCAGCAGCCACTTGGTCTTCTGCTCATACGTTTATTTCTCATTATAATCTGACATGATATCTAGAAGCAGGGCGTCCTTTGGCTCCGCGGTGCTTCGGAATATCCTCCCATAGACCACCCAGGTTTCTTTGTTTAGGTAGCTGGGGACTCTGTCCCACAGGTTGCAGAACAAATTAAGTAACTACTTCAGATTTAGAAGTTATGTACTCACCATAACGTTCCATCTGAGTAGGTACTTCATTTGTCTGCAACCATCCCCCCCTGCCATCCCCCTAACCTGTATTGGGTTTCTAGGATCTAAATGATTCTTGAGAATATCTGAACCTGTTTATTACAGGTTTTTTCAGGTGATACAGCAAAACCGATCTGAGGTAGTGTGGTGGTGACAGGGGATTGTGGGTAGAGGGGAGGAGCTAGGAGCTCGGATCTTGAAGCTTGGAAAGCTGCCGGTTGGATCCGAGGTCGGATCCGAGACCCACAGGTTGCAGACAAATGAAGTACCTACTCATATGGAACGTTATGGTGAGTACATAACTTCTAATTTTAGCTTTACTGGCAGGATTTCTCATAAAAGCAAACGTATAGACCTACTTGTACCCCCCATAACCACAGAATTGTATTTGAAGTAATAGTTTGCAAAAACACATCAAAAGCCCCAAACGCTTTATTCTTTTACACAGTATCATTACTGTTTTCCACATGTTGTAAGTAGTTCTGCATTTATATATCTCCCTGAAAGAAAAGGCTATATGAATTTTCTTCTTGGTGTATGCAATGTAATAAATGTAAGGTGTCATACACAATGCCCCCCTAATTATATTGTGGGTGACCATCCTATAAATCTGGAGCAAGTTCTGGCATGAGAGATTGATGCTCAGTTACTGCAATATTGTGATCTACTGGATGCAGGAAAATGTCTAGACTCGAATCTGACAGTCCTGTGGGACTGAGACCTAGGCTTTGAGGTTCTACTACTTGTTGTAAAAGGGTGATGAGGCCTGCCTTCCTGTCATCATCTGTGTTATGTTATCTGTACTCCCTATAACACTATCTTGGGAATTACATGGGGTACAGCTTGCTCTGCCCCCACTTATGTAGACACTCTCTCATCCATATCCAGCTGTGCTTCCTATGTGAGTCTGGTAAGTCATTACTAATGTGCACGTGGAGGCAGATGTGGATGCTGTGTGCTGCCATACTGCACATGGGGATCATCATAGCATTCTCCTTGGCCTCCTGCTTTCCCGTGTAGTGATGAAATCCTTCTTGTTTACTCTGACCTTTGATTCTAACCATCTCTACATGACTCACTGTGGCAGTGATCTGTGACTAAGCAATGTCACATCTGCTGCTAGGCAGCCAAGGCCTTATGTGTATCCAGAAGAGATGTGAGATATGCCTTCAACTTGCAACTCTTTGCACAGGCATCACAGCAGGTACTGTTAACTCTGAAATGGTAGGATCTTTCTAAACATTTTCTTATTGTTCACATGAGAATGATGTTGTGCTATGTGGTGTCCCCCTCCTTCTGGTTGCAATGTTATGTCCTCACTTTGTTGATTGTGTGAGCACATATCACTACCTATGGAATTACATAATTGCCATGGGGTTGGTGGTCCTGCCAATGCACTTTGCAGCTGTGTGTCACTGTCCTCTGATTGTGTCATGAATATGAGAGTTATGGCACCAATGTCAGCAGCCATTCTGCTGTCAAATTTAGTTTGTTGTGCTGACACAATGAAAGCACTTGGCTGTGGTGCTGAGCCTGTGAAGGAATAAGTAATGACATATTAAGACCTCTGACAACAAAAATTATTTATGTATATACAGATGATGCAGACACTTACCATGCAAACAGTGTAAATGGGTTATATATGCATAGCTATCTTGGTTAACGTATGGGAACTTGAAGTATTGCCATCATGTATCCACTAACTTTCCAGACTGCAAAGACAGTGGTTGCTTCGGTGGTTTAAAAGTAATGGTGTCCTCACCACCTGATTCTTGTGATATCATCATCTGCATCATAATCATCACCCCTTATAGAGAGAATGTGGTCCTCAGTGGGTATTAATGGTTGCAGTATGAGACACCCCCCACCAGTGCGGCTGCGGGTAATTGTATTATGCCTTGCTTTGGTCCTTCCACATCCCACTATGTCACTTGCTCTTTTCCTACACTGTGCAAATGTGCAGCTCATCCTCCCTACAGCACTGATGTCAGCCACTATTAGATTCAATGCTTTAGCTCTCTCTGCTTTGGTTCCCAATTCCCCAAACAGATGTTTCCCATATTTCCTGAGAGCATCAATGACGATGTGAGTCTTTTTAAGATTGAAGTTGTCTTTCCAGTGTCTTAATCCCTGCCGTTGCATGTTATAACCGGAAAGCATATATTTTGGCCCACAATTAAACCAGACTCCCACACATGACACAAACTGTACAGTATTTTAGTACTAGACAACATATCCATCCAACTAGGGTTGGGAGGGTGGCCTAATGGTTAAGGTGTTTGCCTTACAAACACAAGGTGCAGGGTTTGAGTCTCACAAGGGATAACTGGCTAGGCTTACAATGGCTCACAAGAGCAGTTAGCCTAGTACTAACCTATGACCCTATAAAACAACTAGAAAACAAAGTTCAATAAAAAAATCCAACTTAACCACTATCTAAAAGACAAATGGCAATGTGCCTGCTCATCTCCTGGGTAACCCCATCTAACTACCTCCTCTCTACTTGCCGCAATTCTCCAGTCCTTTCTGTCTCTCCCAGCTATATCCACCTACTTCTAACTGGCAATAGCCTCCTAAAAAGAAAGGCCTGCTTCTCCTGTGAAACTACATAAGCAGTGTTTACATTTCCTGACCTTAACCTTTCTTTTCCCTGCCTTACTACTGATGTACTGCAAACCATTCTAATCCTTTATACAGATCGTCTCTCTCCTCCTTCACATCTGACTATCCTAACTAATCGATATCCTGTGCTTAGTTCTCATTCAGCCTTTATGACAATGCACTAAACTATATACAACTGTGCAACAGAATACTCCAGAACAATTGTGATGATATGGGCAAGTGCCAGCATAGCCAGCTGGAGTTTTGTAAAGAATGATATGTCTTTTGAATATCAAACTGATTTCTACAAGATGCTTGTGTATTAAAACTGTTTGTCATTTGTATATCAAACTGATTTGTACAGATGTTTGTGCTGAAAATGTATTGGTAAGGTTTGTTTGTGTTAAAATGTATCAACAGTGCACCCTGCTGAAATGAAGAGAAATGTACATGCATTATTGCAACCGAATTAAATGTATATGTTTTAATAGAGGGCACTAAGAAAAATAAGGGAAATGTAAATAAGCTGTTAAACCTTTAAAACATCACCCCACAGTGCTGCTGAATAGGACTGGATATGCTGGGTCTGAGAAAGAGCCTTTGTTCATTAGCTCAGTGAAAAGAGGGGAGGCCCAAGACACTGCCATAAACATTTAGATGTGTAGTATAGCTGTCTATGCTAAATTCCTGTCTCAGCTTCAAAGGGAAATATTGTGAGAACCTAGAGTCAGGTTACCAGATAAGGTCATTCTGCAAGCCATCTTGAATATTATATTCTACAGGGAGTAATCTCTCAGTAGACAGTATTCTGTTTGGAAGCCTGACTAGAAAGAGTGCTTATGTATTTCAGCTTGCCTTGCTCAAGCAAATTATTGGGGAACAGCAATTTCTTTAGATCAGTCAGGAATATAGTAAAGTTTAGTTTAGAGATTGTTTTTCTTTATTTATCTGAGTCTGTCCATCAATATTCTTTTCAATATTCCCTGTGATCTGAACTCTGTAATTTACTGTGTGTGTGTGTGTGTGTGTGTGTGTGTGTGTGTGTGTGTGTGTGTGTGTGTGTGTGTGTGTGTGTATATATATATATATATATATATATATATATATATATATATTCAGCATTTTCATGCTCTTTTATTATTTATTATTAAATATATTTAAAACTTTTATTGTGGCTGGTCCTTGTAGAAAGTACTTAACCTTTGAGAGTGCTTATATTTATTTGGTGACACTGGGTGGGGTACTCTAGAAGGCCTAGCCATCTTGGTGAACTACTGTCATTTGTATTAGTATTAATATTACACAATATAATTGGACACCCTTTGTTAAGGGACTTAGATTAGGTGATTGTGGAGTGTCTGGTGGCGGTGATAACTACTTTATACTCTGAACAGGAGGGGACACCACAGGTAAACCTGTACCAGCCTTTCCCAGGTGTGTGTTTGTGTGTGAAGTATCAAATCTCATACTATGTGTGTGTCATCTACTTGGGACAGGGACACGAAGCACTGGGTTTACAGAGAGGGTGCTGAGGACCTAACCTTACAGCTTTACTAGTGGGGATTCTTAGTGGGGACTTGGAGGGAGAATCCAGGCTGAGTTTGTTTCCTATGTGCTCTTAAAGGAAACAATACTTGATGCAGAGAGGTCTGGAGTGCATTCGTTTGTATTCCAAGTGCACGTACCTCTCCAATGTCAGAGGTGAGGATTCAGACTCCTTAATTACTGGCCATACGTGGGGATGACATATATTGGTGGCCATCACATATTGGTTGGCAGTGGTGGGACCATCACATGCTCACACACTGGTGAGCAGCGGTGTGGATATTGAACTCCTGTAGCCTCTAAGCAGCAGTCACTGAATGAAGGTGTACTCTCAGCAGCCACATGGTAGACATTCAGAGTTTCATATCACAATAGTTTTATTCATTTACTTTTTGTTAGCTTAGGCAATGATGTCAGCAGAAGATTATGGAAAGCTGATAAGGAACCAGTTGGCTGAGATGCGCCAAGCAAAAGGACTGGTCCATGCCCACCTGACTAAAGGGGAAATGATTGCAGTCTTAATCACAGTTGCATCACAGACCAGCAACCAGGGAAACAACCAGACTGACATTGAGGATATACAGTTCTCAGAAACAGGACAGTTCAGCTTTTCCGCAGAGGATTTAATAATCCATGTGGAGTTAAAGAGACTTGAACTGGAGTCCAACTGTTTGGAATTAGAATCAGCAGAGATACTGTGGAGTTTGGAGGCTTGAAGTAGAATTGGCAAAGAGATTGCTGTGTTTGGAATCCAAAGAAAATGAGAGGCAGAGGCAACATGAAAAGGAAATGCTGACTCTTCGCCAGGTTCATGGAGGTAATGGGAAAGGGAGTAATGTACCCCAGAAGCAATAAAGGTCAGTAAACGTCTTCCTCAGTACCAAGAAGGTGATCGTTTTGACAGTTTTATTCATATATTTGAAAGAGTATGCAAACAGTATAATGATGACCAAGGGCTCTGGGTAGAGTTCCTCACCCCCTTACTCCATGGTAAAGCTGTAACTGTTGTTTCTAAATTGTCTGGTACTGATTGTTTAGATTATGATCAAGTTAAGCACAGCTAATTACAATGTTTTAAGTTAACACCTGAAGCTTACAGAAAAAAAGTTTTGTGAGCATAGACGCAAGGCAGATGAAAGTGCATGTGATTATATTGCTGAACTAAGCACTTATTTTCATAGGTGGGTGAGTGGGTGTCAGGTCACCACTTTCCAAGTGCTGGCAGACCTTTTGGTGAGGGAACAAGCTCTTAGCACTTTGCCTGAGGACATAAGAATCTGTTTGGCAGACAGGGGAATGCAACTCTGCAGATGAGTTGGGGAAAAAAGGGAGACCTATACCTAGCAAGCAGGGCATCACTGCACAGGAAATGGATAGCCAGTGGTGCACATGAATATAAGGGAACCCCTGCTGGGCAGCCTAAACTGCCCCAGCAGAGTCCACCAGTAACAGGGGAAGCCACTAGTTCAGGTACATGGCCAGGATCAAGGGTTAAATGATTTAAATGTAACCAGTGGGGCCATGTAGCATATAGATTTCCATGGAGGTAAGGTAGGGAACAAAAAGTGGAGGAGCCAACAAGTGGGAATAACAGAATGCCAGTGGTAAGTTATCTGGAGACAACAGGGGTATTAAACTACCATCAGAGTTTATATCCAGTCTTGGTGGATGGAAAACAGGCCACTGCCAAGAGAGACACAAAGTCTATGATACAACCATTGTGAAGCCTGCAGCAGTTAAAAAGGAGCAGTACTTGCTTGGGCAGCCCACTTCGGTCAGAGTTTTAGGAGGGATCCCATTCCAAATGCATGTGACCAGGGTTCACCTTGACTGGGTGGGTGGAAAATGTGTTTGAGGATATCCCTGCCAATGTCTTGATAGGGAATGATTTTGACAATGAAGTTCCTTGTGTACATGCAGTGACATGCAGCCAGGCTTGGAGACAGGCATGTGGGTCTGGTAGCCTGGGGGAGACCCAGACAGACTGCACACCTGAAGTCAGGACTACATCAGGGAGAGAGATACCCTATAGCAGTGAGACTGAAGGTGAGACACAGCTGCTGGTTGGTAATGATGTTCCCTTGGAAAGAGTGACTGCAAGGGCAGAGGTGAGTAGTAGTAGTACTCAGGCTGACAGTGATGCACTGCTGTCAGAGGATACCAGACTTCCTGTGGAAGGGGAGCCTGTGGAAGGGGAGCCTGGAAGATTTACAAAGAGAGAGTTGAGACAGGCTCACAGGCTCTCAGACTCTACATTACAAGGCTTGAAGAAGGTAGTTAGGGAGGCACCTGATTCGCAGGAAAAGGGGATTCTGTATACTGCAACAATGGGTTACTGTATAGAGAATGGACCCCTGAGGGGGGGCTAGAAGGTGAGGTAATACAGCAGTTGGTAGTGCCTAGAGCCTACCATCTGGGACTTCTAGCCATAGCCTATGACAATCCCTTTGCAGGTCATATGGGCATAAAGTGTACCAAGAGACATATTTTGCAGAACTTCTATTGGCCCGGGATTGCCAGGGATGTAACAGGGTACCTGTGAGCAGTGTCAAAAAGTAGGCAAGGCAGGGGTCAAGGTCAAAGTTCCTTTGATTTCTTTGCCTGTGATTGAAGAGCTGTTTCAGAAGTTAGCTATGAATATTGTGGGGACTCTGAGTACCCCAAGTTCCACAGAGAAGAAGCATATCCTAGTAGTAGTAGATTATGCTACTAGATACCCTGAGGCAGTGGTTCTGTCCTCCATCAAGGCAGAGAAGGTGGCAAATGCTTTGTTAGAGATTTTAAGCAAAGTAGGTTTTCTGAGAGAAATACTGACTGACAGAGGTGCCAATTTCATGTCAGACCTGCTGGCTGTCTGTGGGAGTGCTGTGGGGTGAAACATCTAAAGACCTACCACCTGCAGACTAATGCTCTTGTTGAGAGGTTAAACTATACACTAAAGAACATGCAATGGGCATTTGCAGACCAGTTTAAGAGGGAGTGGGACAAATATTTGCTCCATCTATTGTTTGCTTACAGTGAGGTACCCCAGGAATGCACTATTTTTTAACCCTTTGAGTTGCTGTATGATAGGGTGAGGGACCCTCTAGATTTTATTTATGATAAGTGAGAGGGTGAGTGTGAATCCCACAAGAAGTCGGTTGTGGCATATGTCCTAACTATCATGACAAGGATTAGACAGCTCATGTGCTTGGACCAGAAGAACCTGGCAGGAGCCCCAAAGCAGAAAAAGGTCTGGTATGACAGGAGTGCTTGAACCAGAGAGTATGATGTGGGGCAGCAGGTGATGGTTCTCATTCCTGTCAGACACAATAAACTGCAGGCAGTTTGAGTGGGACCCTTCAAGGAGGTAAGGAAGGTCAGTGATGTTAACTACATGGTAGAAGTGCTAGGCAGGAGGCTGGGGCACAAATTGTACCATGTTAACATGATGAAGCCTTACCATGATAGACAGGCCCTTATGCTGAGTATTTGCAGTGAATGGCAGGAGGAGTCTAAGGGCAATCAGGTGACTGATCTCCTCAGTGAGGCTCAGACTAACACCTCAGTGGAAGGGGTAGTAATGTCCCAGTGGCTATCCCCTACCCAAGTTTGAGAAATCCAAGCAGTGTTACAGGAGTTTAGGGACATTTTCACTGGGAAACTAGGGTGTACCCACCTGGTGCAGCACCATGTGGATACAGGGCCCTGAAGACCTATAAAGCAGGCCCCTTACAGGGTGCCTACATGAGTCAAACAAACTCTGAGGGAGGAGATACAGGAGATATTGGAACTGGGAGTAATCCAGGAGTCCAGCAGTCCCTGGGCCTCCCCAGTGGTGCTGGTGCCAAAGAATGATGGCAGCACCAGGTTCTGTGTGAACTACAGGAAATTAAATAGTAACACAGACTCAGAAGCTTACCCTATGCCTAGGACAGATGAAGCCTTAGAGCAGTTGGGTGGGGCCAAGTATATGACCACTACTGATCTTACCAAGGGTTACTGGCAGGTGGCCTTGACTCCCAAAGTTAGAGAGAGGTCAGCCTTTGTGAATTGTATGAGTTCACGAAGACACTCTTTGGGATGAAAAATGCCCCAGCAACTTTCCAGAGGCTGGTAGATTGTATCCTAGCAGGAGATTATGCCATTGCTTACCTGGATGATATTGCCATCTACAGCTATTCCTGGCAAGAGCACCTTCAGCATGTCATGGAGGTCCTGGGCAGACTGCAGGGGACAGGGATGACTATTAGCCTGGTAAGTGTCAGGTGAGTATGGCAGAGGTCCCCTACCTGGGACATACAGTGGGGAGTGGTAAGATCAGTCCAGAACCTGCCAAAGTGGAAGCCATTCAGGCATTGCCTGCCCCTCTTACCAAAAGGCAGGTGAGGGTATTCTTAGGGACAGCGAGGCACTATAGAAAGTTTTCCCCCAATTATAGTACCATAGTTGCTGCCCTCACAGACCTGACAAGGAAAAACAGGCCAGTTAAGGTAGTGTGGACCCCAGCGTGTAAGCAGGAGTACCAGAAGCTTAAAGGAGATTTGGGATGACCCCCTGCATTAGTCAGTCCAGACTACAGCAAATAATTTGTTGTGCAGGTGGATTCCTGAAACCAAGGGTTGAGGGTTGTACTTAGTCATGTTTCCACAGAGGGAGAAGAGCACCCAGTGGTATATCTCAGCCATAGATACCAACCCAGGGAGGAATGCTATGCAGCTGTAGAAAAGGAATGTCTAGGCATAGTATGAGCACTGCAAAAACTTCAGCCTTATCTGTATGGAAGGAAATTCACTGAAGTTACATACCACAATCCCTTAACATGGCTACATATAGCCAGCCAGCAAAATGCCAAGTTATTAAGATGGAGCGTAGGATTGCAGGCATATGACATGACAGTACAACAGTGTAGTGGGGTCAGCAATGCCAACCAAGATGGGATTTCAAACCGGGGAATGAGGTAACATATTCCCAGAAAGGCTTATTTCTCTCTAGCAATGTTTCCCAACAATCACTTGAAAAACTAGCTTGAGTCTTCGGTGGGGGGGGGGGGGCGGGGGGTAATGATATGGGCAAGTGCCAGCATAGCCAGCTGGAGTTTTATAAAGAATGATATGTCCTTTGAATATGAAACTGATTTCTACAAGATGCTTGTGTTACAAATGTATTTGAACTGTATGTATATCAAACTGATTTGTACAGATGTTTGTGCTGAAAATGTACTGGTAAGGTTTGCCTTTGTTAAAATGTATCAATAGGGCACCCTGCTGAAATGAAGAGAAATGTGTATGTATTATTGCAACTGAATTAAATGTATATGTTTTAATAGAGGGCACTGGGACAGCAAAAGTTAACTTTAAGAAAAATAGGGGAAATATAAATAAGCTGTTAAACCATTAAAACATCACCCCACAGTGCTGAATAGGACCAGAGATGCTGGGTCTGGAAAAGAGCCTTTGTTCATTAGCTCGGTGAAAAGAGGGGAGGTCCCAGACACTGCCATAAACATTTAGATGTGTAGTATAGCTATCTATGCTAAATTTCTGCCTCAGTTTCAAAGGGGAATACTGTGAGAACCTAGAGTCAGGTGACCATATGAGGTCACTCTGCAAGCCATCTTGGATATTATATCTTACAGGGAATGATCTCTCAGTAGAGTGTATTTTGTTTGGAAGCATGACTAGAAAGACTGCTCACGTATTTCATCTTGCCTTGCACAGGTAGGTTATTAGGGAACAGTAATTTCTTTAGATCAGTCAGGAATATAGTGAAGCTTAGTTTAGAGATTGTTTTTCTTTATTTGTCTGAGTCTGTCCATCAGTGTTCTTGTTCAATATTTCCTGTGATCTGAACTCTGTGTTTACTATGAATACATATTCAGTATTTTCATGCTCTTTTATTATTTATTATTAGATATATTTAAAACTTTTATTGTGGCTGGTCCTTGTAGAAAGTACTTAACCTTTGAGAGTACTTATATTTATTTGGCGACACTGTGTGGACCACTGCAGAAGGCCTATTCATTTTGATGAACTACTACCACTTGCATTAGTATTAATGTTACGCAGTAAAATTGGACACCCTTTTTTAAGAGTCTTAGAGTAGCTGATTGTAGAGTATCTGGTGGCAGTGATAACTACTTATACTGTGGGCAGAAGGGGACACAGCAGATAAATATATGCCAGCCTTTCCCAGGTGTGTGTGTGTGTGTGTGTGTGTGTGTGTGTGTGTGTGTGTGTGTGTGTGTGAAGAATCTCATAGTATGTGTGTGTTTCAGCTACATGGGGCAGGGACATGAAGCTCTTAGTTTACAGAGAGGGTGCTGGAGAGTTGGCTTAGACACTCAGCTGAGGACCTAACCCTACAGCTGTACCAGTGGGGAATCTTACTGGGGACCTGAAGGGAGAAGGATACAGAGACACCCAGACTCCGGGCTGAGTGTGTTCTCTGTGTGCTCTTAAGGGAAATTATACTTGATGCAGAAAGGTCTGCATATGGAAATACCCAGTGCATCTATTTGTATTCCAAGTGCATGTCTCTCTCCAGTGTCACTGGTGCTGATTGAGGCGCCTTGGTTACTGGCCCAGTATGGGGACAACACATATTGGTAGCTATCACATATTGATAGCAGTGATGGGTATCACAACAATCATAAAATTTACTAATTTATGTTTGAATTTGCTGATATTCTGATCAACTACTATGTTAATGCAAATGCTCATATGTAACTGTCATGTTTAATGAACGTTTTGTTCATTACTTATTTACACAGAACTTTTAAATGTACATAAATATGTATGTAAACATGTATGTATGTAAATACTTTTTTAACTATAGACTGTAAACCTGACTAAGTTGCCAAAACATTATTCCTGTTAAACTAAAATCAATGTTTTTCTTTTTGGAGCTTTCTCACAGGGCCTCCACTAAAAATGGGTTGCCGAGCACAGGAACATTTAGTTAGTTAGTTAGTTAGTTAGTTAGTTAGTTAGTTAGTTAGTTATTGACATTTGATAATCAGGAAAGTCAAACTGGGTAGGAACTCATTTTCAGCAGATGCCCAGGGAGAAAAGCTCCAAAGTATTATAAAACATTTTAAGAATAATAATTTTATATTCTTTAAAAATAACACAAAATGCAGTTTAAATAATTATACAAAATTAGACATAATATGAAAACATTGATTAAGAGATTCATTTGCAAACTTAGTGACTCAAACAAAGCATGCTGGAGAGACAGATATGTGTCTCAGAGGTTGATCTTTCTTTGGAACAGGCTTCCTATTCATATTAAGAAGAGCCCTTCACTGGCCTGCTTCAAATGCAGTTTGGATCAAAGGATGGGGAATCACAAATTCACACCGGGGTAGTGCCTATGTCCCTTATGGACAGGGGCGATCTGTAAGATACCCAAGGCATCGGCACAAGTCCATGTCACCCTATTGCACCATGGGGCTATATATTGGGTAAACTTGACTTATATTGGCTAGGTTTCTAAGGGCTCTTAAGCCATTAGCCTAGTAATCTCTTATGAACCTATGAACCTATAAGAATAGATACAAGTTATATGACAATGATTTAACAGTTAGAGAAATTCTAGCCAGTTTATAGAGAAATTTAAAGTAAGTTATTATAATACAAACAGGAAATACAATATGAAATGAGAGAAAAGCAGGCTTATGGTATATTTAGACAGAAAGCCAGGGAAGGAAAATTTAATAGAAGTAAGGAAGTGAGTGAAGAAGGGACAGTACAGCGATGTAAAGCATGAATAGGTATTTGCCCACATTTAGGTATATAGTTTATACTGATGTTGATCAAGAACCAAGCCAGCTTTTTGGTTAGGAAGTATATCAGAATGGTTTTGAAGGATAGGAGGGAGGGGATTGACCTGATGGATAGAGACAAGGAGTTCTAAGCCTTAGCAATATGGTATGAGTACAGATAATGCCGAGCAGATTTGATAGCTTTGTGGACAACAGGAGTTCATGAACTTAGAGCAGTTCTCAAACACAGTAAACTGCCTTTGGGACACGAACATAGTGTATTAATGGCTAGTAGACCCAGTGATGGCCACTGACATTAAAGCAGGTGGGGCTACAGGAACAAACTGAATGGGTGGAGCCAAATACAGTGGGGCGGGGCTATATTACAGCAGGTCAAAAACTGTTACCTGGGATCTAACAGATGTGGTCATTCACTTTCATCCACAGACTGCTTCAGTACAAACCCACTCATTATAGCCACTTTACTGACTATATACACCTTAGATGTCTAGCCTTAATCAACACTTCATGGGTGCCCCTGTTATCCAATAGTCCCCCCTGTACTCCCCCAGTGCACTCCTCTGTTCCCCTCATCCTGGCCCCACACCATCTAGATAGATTGCTTACTTCATGCTTTTTCATACTTTGTCTTAACCCCCCAGCCCACCTCAATGCTTTTAACACTCTGCAGTTGCCCAAGACTCCACTTTTAAGTATGGAGGAAGTAACTGAATTAAGATGGGGGTCTGCTAGGACTGCAGAAGTCATAAAGTTGCAGATGCATTGAGGTAGATCTAAGCTAAAAAAAAAAATCTAACTTTTGAATTAATAAACATGGCCTGAACAAAAATCATAAGTAAGGAAATATATTCAGTCTTTCTGGGACTCCTGCTCCTCCAGAAAGACAGTTATCTTCTGTGTACCATTCTGGTGTTAGATTGGGATGAAAAGCAAAAGAACAAGGACAGAGGCATATATTATACTGCTGAGTGTCTTGGAGAAGAAACCAAAGAACTTGGATAAAATCTGCAAAGAAAAAAGAACTGCACATAGAAAGAATGAACAGCCAAAAACGCAACAGGAAAAACAAATGCGGCTATATGGCAACAAACAACACGATCGAAATTTAACAAACAATTTCAAAAACAGACAGGCAAGCTGATGAAATGTTGGTGCTTTTCCTATTGTCAATCACGAACCAGCATTTAGATAAAAACGTTTTAATTGTAGTTAGCGCTTTCGAAGGGATCCGTGTCCCAACTTCTTCAGGCAAAGTTAAAAAAATGAAACCACACCTTATATATACACATTGATTAAAAGTTAAATATCTAATTATTCAATTAATGAAATCCATAAACAATTTAGTATATCCACTAGTCAATAATTAGAATTCAATATTTAAAGTAACCAAATGTTACTAATCAAATATAAACTGTAAATACTAAATTATAAAAACATTTTAAAAACATTTTTACTCTATATGCAAAACCATCTGTTACTAATTTTATGCATATATTTTTTTAGAACAACATCTACGCTCTTTGGTTAAATGATCACTTTAAATGAAGTACACTTGTACTTGTTTCTACTATATAAGGGGAAGCACATATAAACCATTTATAATAAATAAGCACAAAACACCATGTCATGCTGATATTGTTTAACAAAGATGAATTCCGTATGCAAAGTTGCCTAAAATAGTGAGCAAACCTATATACTTGTGCTTGTTTCTACTATATGGGGGGGAAAACACACATAAAATATTTATAATAGAGGTGCACATAACGCCACATACTACTGATGTTATTTAACAAAAATCAATTCATTATAAAAAAATTGCCTAATATGATAATAACCATACTAGTATACATAAAAAAAAACTATTTTGACCCCCCCTGCATCACCTGCATAATGCCTTTAACTTTAAAATACTGCTAATCGAAACATATTCGTTAAGCCCAGGGAAAATGTATGCAGAAGTCCTAATCTGCCATAAAATTTCTTGCTCTTCAAGTAGTAACTGCCACGGTCCACCTCTTGGGTCTAATCGAATTTGTTGTAATACTGCGAAAGTAAACTTGTGTGATGGATTCTCCTTTATATGTCTTGCCAGGGCATTATTCATGTCGGCCCTACTTATGCTATAGTTGTGTTCATATATTCTTTGTTTCAGCTTACGCTCTGTTTTCCCTATATAATAAGCGGGACATGACTCACAACATGCTACAAAGACCACTCCCTTAGAGTCGCAGTTATGTCTACCGATAGGTTTGTATACACTATCTCTAATCTTGATATCAGTACCTACTTTGATAAACTTACATTGAGGGCATGCTCCACATTTCCTCATACCTAATGGTTCACGACGCATGCTTCTAACATCCTTATAACTACTCCTTTCCAGGATGTTTTTGAGATTCGAGCCTCTCCTATATGTAAACCCAGGTCTAATGCCCAAAATTTTGCAAATCATTTGGTCTTCCAAAATGATTGCCCAGTTCTTAATAAGAATTTCCTTAATGGACTTAAAATCCAAGGAAAATGTGAACAAGAAGTTCAAATGTTGATTCATAGTTCGTCCTGGTGGCACCTCAATCCGTGTTTCATTATCTCTGTCATTATAGACAATTCTTGAAAGGAATGGCCTAAAATGCCCTGACTCCCTCTTTGTTTTTACCTCAATAATAATATCAGTCAAAAGTGTATCTGGATAGCCCCTTCTCAAAAACATGGATTTTAATTCTTCACATTACTCATAAAAATCTAGGTCTTCCGAGACCATTCTGGCTGCCCTTACGAGCTGACCTTTGACAATGGCCTTTTTCTGATGATATGGATGATTACTTGAGTAATGTAAGAATGCATTGGAATATGTGGGTTTTCTATAGATGGTGGCCTTATATTGCCTCTTAGTATTATCTTTAGTTATCTTAACATCTAAGTATGTGATATAATCAAAACCTACGGTGTATGTAAATTCAAGGAAATCTGTCATAGCTGTAATACTCGTTACAAAACATTGTATAAGTTCTGCCTCGCCCTTCCATACAAGGCACATATCGTCCTGGTATCTAGTGTACCATAGGACATGTTCTTGGAACATATTGTTGTTAAACAGATAGTTTTGTTCCCAATGTGCCATAACACTATTGGCAAAACTTCCCCCACAGGGTGAACCCATTGCCACCCCAGTGTTTTGCAAAATGATTTCCTTGTTAAACATGATGTAATTGTTAGATAACACTAAATCCAGCAATGTCTCAACCAGATAGACCTTATTACCATCAGCTTTTTTATAAAGCATAAACTCCTTAGTCCAAGCTATCCCTATGGTCTGCGGGATAACAGTGTATAAATCCTTGACGTCTATAGTCAGGAAGATGAAATCATCACTGTAATCAAGTTTGACTTTCCAAAAAGCTCCAGGAATAGTGACATATCTGTGGTTCATCACTAATCATAGGTTTCAAAACGTTATCTATAACCTTAGCACATGCATATGTTATAGACCCTTTTCCATCAACAAGATCCTTATGCAATTTTGGTGTACCAAAAATTGTCGGGATCCTAGGAGCTAACATGGACAGGTACTGGAAGGTGTCTATATCTATTGACCCCCTCCAAAAATAAATCATCCAACACACCTCTAATCCTTTTATAGGCTATGTTGACTTCATTAACACTAGCATGACTTTAAGCGTCAGAACACAAATATTGGCACATTTTACTTTCATATGCTGTTTGGTCCATAAACACTAACCCACCACCTTTATCAGGCTTCATAACTCTGATATTACACTGATTCAACAACCCAATGAAATCATTTTGTTTGTCACTAATATCAGTGGCGTGGGGAGACTTCCTAGACCTCATATCTACAAATCTCCTCAAATCCACCTCGCACATTTTTTCAAACATACTTAAAGTGGGTTGCAGTGGTGGATTAAAAACACTAGACTCCCTCAGTGTGTTAGTTAGTTAACTCTGAATTGTTACCCATTAACACAGCCAAGTTTAATTTACGGACATACAGCTTAAGGTCAACAATAGTTTTAACAACATTCTTTTTTTGATCAGGAACAAAAGATACACCTTTGCAAAAAAAATCAGCTATATTTTGTCCAATATTCAAAATGGTGTAATTAAAAATTTTGAAATCCCCTTGTGAGCTCAATAAAATCTGGGATCCACCAGATTCCATTGCATTCATCTCTTTCTCCTGTTCCTGCGGTTCCCCCTCTGACCCTGATTCCTTTGATTGTTCCAATTGTTGTGCCTTGGGCGACTCTCTGTTTGAAAACCCTGACCATTATCATAATCATGAAGGTCCGGGTTATTGGCCTCCGCCTGATTAACACCTTGTTGGCGAGCATTGTTGTTCCTAATCCTTTCACTACGATGCACAGGTGATGTGTGTACATTTTCTCCGTTAGCCCTAGAATGGTCGTCGTTAGATACAGGACTAGGCCTATTATTGAGTAAGCCCTGGTGAACAGTCATATGGGAAACCAAGGGAGGTGGGAGATAAGCTTTGTTGTTGGCATACTCAAAAAGATCTCTTTCAATTTTCTTTTTCTTATTAACCAAAAGTTTACTCATAGTAGCATCAATACTAGTATAGATTCTAGTATAGTCATATTTATATTTGGCAAATTCAGAGTCTCTACAAATTGCATGCTCCATAATTTCAAGCTCCGATTTCAAATTAACAATTTGGCCATTATAAAAATTCATAAGTGCATGTAAAAAGTCAAAACCCTGATTATCAAACAAGGCAATTAGTTCATGATGAAAAGTGGAGTTAACGATCAAACCTACTGGGTATCTCCACTGTCTCAGTCCCTTAGGGATAATCTTTTTAGCAATGCATTCTTGAAAGTAAGCTACTTCCAACTGTAGCTTATGACATTTAAACAATTTCTGGTCAAAATTGCTAAGTAAAACAGTTATGCTACTCACTGGCACATTCGGTGCATGCTCTTCTTCATTATTTGTTTAGTTGGAAAAACAAATCCTTGGAATTAAGAAAGTTAGCCATTGAAGGTATGCTACAGTCGGATGCAAGCCGATTAAAACAAGCCGCAGCATTTCCGGACGTGTGCGTAGGCGAAATCACCCGGTTCACTTCTCCTCTTGCTCCATTCGTATTCACATTAGGTGTAACAGTCTGCGATCCATCCTGCCTGTTACTCCTAGTTGGATTGTCCAATCCCAATGTTATCCCAGAATTAGGTAGGCTCTCCTGAGACCTGCCTGCTCCTTCGAGCTTCTGTGACAGGGCTTCAACCCTGCCAAGTAAAACATTAACCAGCATAGTTAGATTCCCTATAGCGTTCGCTTCTGGGGAATTTGTGGTAGGTTCCACGGAACCGTTCTGTTGCTGGGAGAATAAGATTTGTGAGCCTCCTTCATTTCTGCTCGCCATCCCAAACAAACAACACGATCGAAATTTAGCAAACAATTTCAAAAACAGACAGGTAAGCTGATGAAATGTTGGTACTTTTCCTATTGTCAATCACGAACCAGCATTTAGATAAAAACTTTTTAATTGTAGTTAGCGCTTTCGAAGGGATCCGTGTCCCAACTTCTTCAGACAAAGTTAAAAAATGAAACCACACTTTATATATATACATTGATTAAAAGTTAAATATCTAATTATTCAATTAATGAAATCAATAAACAATTTAGTATATCCACTACTAGTCAATAATTAGAATTCAATATTTAAAGTAGCCAAATGTTACTAATCAAATATAAACTGTAAATAATAAATTATAAAAACATTTTAAAAACATTTTTACTCTATATGCAAAACCATCTGTTACTAATTTTATGCATATGTTTTTTTATATGGCAACATACTCAGTGTAACACTCTGTCAATTATCAGTTACTATCGCACACATCCTGCCCAGGCCATGACAGACAGCTACTTATTGAGTGCAATGCTGATGCAGGACTGTTACAGAAAGTGAAAAAAATGATGCACACTACTTTAGCAAAGCCAGAATAATAAATGCTTATTTTAAACAAATGACAGTGTCAGTCACTTTTATCTGTAAACATTCCTGCATCCAGTTAAAGCCAATTTTATTGACTGGATATACCTCAGATATAAGAATATAAGAAAATAAAAAATAGCAACAATTGGACAAACTAATTTATTTTAACCCTCCTACACAGATGTGACCATCAGTTATTTTCACATCAATCTCTTCAGTAGTTTAACTATTTACGCACAAGTAGTAAATGACACCATTTACTCAATGACCCCTTCAGTAGTTTGTCCACGTATGCTCAAGTACTTAAGTGAAACATTCCCCCCTACAACCCCTTCATTTGTTTGTCCAAGTATGCACAAGCACTTCACTGACTCCAAAATTAAACATTTCCCCCAACAACCCCTTCAGTAGTTCGTCCATGTATGTACACTCATATATACATACACTCACACACACACTTTGAGTACTTACCTTCTTCCCACATCCTGGCAGTAGCACACATAGTGCCTGAAAAACATGCTTTAAAATAAAGAAAAAAATAAGTAAATAAATAAAAACTTTTCTCTCGTTCATGCATTCTTTTACACATTAACTACTCCCTTCTTCTTCGCTCAGGCTACCTCTGTCATCTGAGGCAGTCAAACCAATAGGCAGGGCTCATTGCTGTATCATGCAGCAGTCATGTGAGTCACTCATTGAGTAACACTTCTATCACTGCTGAATGCTGCCTATCAAACTCGATTGATGATCAGGAATTCTAATGTCGGGCAGTTTTCAAAGCAGCCTGGTAATTATGAGAAGCAGAATTTTTGTTTTGGAACCCTGCACGTGTATTCATGGAGTATCAAGGACCAGGAATACAAAAGAAAGTCAACTATTATTTTTAATTTAAAAATAATAGTTGACTTTCTGCAATGAAACATTTTTTTCACTTTTTAACTGGGGGGCTCCAGCCCAGCAGCCAGTACCATGAGCCATCCCTGAGTACAGCTCAACCCTATGATAGTAGTACTGTATCCCTAATAACCAAACATCACTTTACAAAACAGTTCCCTGCTTTATTTGAAAGGGGAGAAAATATAAATGAACAAAGTTTATTAATGAACTGGTATAACATAACATCCCTAACAATTACTGCATCATGATTCCACAGGCTACACTGCAAAGCTTCAACCCATAGTAGATGAAAATTCTTATAGCCTTTTGAGTAGATGCATGTGCATATAAACCCCACCTGTCTAGGTATTATACTGCAGAAAGTTTTCCTTGTACATAACAAAAGAAACAATGGCAATGAAAAGCAAAGGTGGAAACCTATGTGACTGCAATAGTCCACTTAGTAAGCCAACCTTCACACTGCCATCACCTCCATAAGTATAGGTGCATGGGATGGCCTTGGTGATGTCACACCTCAAAGGGTATCAGGTGTTTATATACATACATTTTGTTCTGGGACTTCAAATTGATGGCTCCTGTTACAGAACAGAGTCAAAACCCAAGCTGGTAAGATAAAAAGACCAAGATCCCCATCTACTTGCTGCAGGAGTCATACCTGCAGATGGAGGAGCTGGCAACTGCCAGCTCAGAATACAAGAAAGTAATCATCTGGCAGGAGCTGGGGAGAGCACTGACAAGGATCTCCTGTTCTGGGCAACAGTACAGACACGGACACAACATTTAGCAGAGTTAGAGGAGGGACCAGCTGGCCCAGTAGGTTTCAAAGGACTGACTAAGAGGGAGAGAGAGAGAGAGAGAGAAGGCCAGAGTTCTGGAGTAAGTACTTTTTCTTGTTTGTATAATTTGAAGGAGACTAAACATGTAAAACTAAGCAACATTTTGTATGTATATTAGTATGCTACTGCACATGCTCAGAGGATTAATGTTCGAGCACATAAATTAAAAAAAAACACATTCCTCATTCCTTGTTAATTATTCATTCCATCTCTGAGATGACACAGTCCTCAGGGTAAGAGCACATTCCCTAACACTGGGGATTGTCAATCTCTCACACCTGTTGACCATACGTTTTGTCATCCAAAGCATGTCAACAAAACAGAGGTCAGCATGTACTCATATACATACACAGATATATATATATATATATATATATATATATATATATATATATATATATATATATATTTACCACAGCTACTCTCCACAACCAAGGCAGAGTAGGGTTGAGAGCAACATTAGCAAGTGTATGACCTGCATACTATGGATTTCTGAGATGAACTTAGTGCATGTTTCACTGTTTACTAGCTGCTACTACCGTTAACTAATAATTGTATGCCATACAAGTAATGGGAATATACAATTCACATAAGTACAGGTAAGCATTACAGTGCAAACTGCAGACTAAACTGCTCAGGTATAGCTTATTGTTGAAGTCAGCAGCCTTTACAGAAATGTAACTTTGCCATGAAAATCAATGCAGCAATAAGTACCCCTATCCCCACCCCTCAATAGATACTGTGATACCTCCAAATGTATCAACTCAGGAATGCTGAGTATATACTGTAGCACTTTCTTGTACAAAAAAAAAAAAAAAACAAGTAACTTAAGAAAGAAAATTAAATATTCTCTGGGAAGAAGCATAATAATCATTATGCTCCCAGTTTGCATAACTCCAGCAAGGCCTAGCATATTGTCTAGCTAAGTTAGGCATTCATTATATCACATCTAAACTAATGTCTTTCAGCTTTTCCTGGTTAGGGTTTGCCACAGCAGAACTCCGGTCTGCTAATGATTGGCAGTGGATTTTTACGATGCCGAATTGCCAGCTCAATGCCCAACCTTCAAAGAAGGCACACCCATTCATGCACACACCTACCTGCATGTCTTTAAATGTCACTTGACCATGGGGAGGACATGCAGACTCCACACAGAAGGCGCTCCAACCGAGAATCGAACTTAAGAAACTCTTGCTGTGAGGCGACAACTCTAACCGCTGCACCACAGCGGCCTTATCCATTATATCAGATCTGATCCATTATATCAGATCTGTTACAAAATATTCCTTAAAAAGTGAGTATTCGTCAGCTATGCACACAAATATGGCATATGTTCACAACTATGCATTCCTTTTCTTCTTATTTCTACAGCTGAGGAGGAGTCAAAATATAATAAAGCACAGTCTCAACACAGATTGCATCATTTGACAAAAGGCAGATGTGAGTATTAAACAATTATAATACTAGTATTACATAAATAAAAGAGGTAATCATGCATTCTCCCTCTCTTTCTCTTCCATTTTGGAGAAAAATGTGAGGTATTGTGTTACATCATTACAGCACTCGTACATACATATGTGGGGATCAGAACAGAACATACATCTCAACCTCTTAGAGCAAGAAATCTGGACAAAACCATACATAAAAGTGGGACAAAGGCCCCAAAATAGGGACATTTCTTAAATATTGCTCTTACAAACTTAGAAAGTCAATAGAATAACATGTTTTGCATTAGCATGAATTTTCTGAAGGGTATGAAGTCTGAAACTCAAATGTGTATCATTATCTTCTAATTTCAGTCTTTAATGAGGTACCACTAATTTGCCAGAAACCCACAATGTTATGAAAACTGGACCAAAAATATGAGGCAAAAATCTGGACAGTCCGTGAAAATCTGTACAGTTGAGAGGTATGGAGCAGATGTGCAGTAGTAATTAAAGAGCAATTAGTAAGTTCTGCAGCCAGTTAATATTCTGCATTTAGAAGTTGTCAAATGTTTATAAATAATTTATTAATCTTATAAAATAATTACATGCTACAGTTTAATATGACTGATAAATGTTGATTCTGTAGTATCAATAAAATATCTACCAGCAACTTATGAGTCATTCTTGCCTCCATGTTATGTCTCTATTTCTCTCTTTTTCTTAAAATTTTTCCCCACTTTTATTCCTCTCTCATTTACGTTCTTTTTTTTTACATAAGTACAGAGTTCCCAGGGACAGCTCAGCTGAGTGCATCCCAGGTCAGGGGAATGTTCCTCACCTCCCTCTGTTTGCCCAGGAATATTTTCAAAGGGTTGTGGCAATGGCTTTGGCCCTGTGGGCCCCCTGCTGCATGGCAGCCTAGAAAGCCACCAACATAGCATTCTTTGGGACCTGGTACAGACAATGTTTGATCAGACAGTGGAGAATCTCCTTCAAACTATGCAAGACCTCTTCCAGCGGGTTCAAGACTCCCTGACATGCCAGACTTTCCAAGATGGATGAACACTGATTAACAGTTAAACTTCAGATATCCCAGTGTGAAAAAAGAGACTGAAAGACAGGGGCCATTACCTGTGTCATTTCTAGTAATTCAGTTACTGACTAGTAAGTACACTGCCCAGATGCCAGCAAAGAAGAAATCTGCCATCATCTCATAGACATTACACCCTTAACTCAAGCATCTTGACTAACATTTTTGCTTCCAGCTATATAGAACTAGATAGTAAAACGTAATGTCCTTAGAGCCAGGGGCTGAATTACATCCACTAACAGACAACCTAGCCTCTCTATCCTATACTACCTATTTTATATACTTCTGCACTATTTCAATTGTACTCCAGTTCTACTTTAAACAAATTGCACAACCTACAGGAAAGCATGTACTCTGTTTATTTTTCCATGTACTATTGCATTTGTACTTCATTTTCTATGTCTTATGCTATGTACTATTGCATTCCAAATTAATTTTATTTTAAGCAAAAACTGCATCATACTGCTTTATATTGTCATGTGGATTTATGATTGTATGAAATTATTAAGTATTACGTAATAAAAGGAGCTTTTCTCCCCGGGCCTCCATTGAAAAAGGACCTGTGTCCAGTCGAACTTTCCCAGTAAACAAATGTAAAATAAAAATAAATAAATAAAAATAAATGAGAGCCTAAAAGAAATCAACTAGAAAGGGTGAAAGGAAAACATTGACTGGAACAAAATCCTGCAGCTGTTCATGAAAAAGCAGAACAAGGTCCAGCTTTGGTGCTAGATGTGGCTTCCAGATTTTACAGGAATAAATAAGTCAAATATGCTCAGATAAAAATAAATAAGAAAATGAAGGAGTATATCAACTCAAATAATAAAAGACTGGAAAAATGAAAAAAAAAAACAGATATTCAGATGAGCTGATAAAACTACAAAAATTATAAGTTGAAATGAAAAAAAGGCTGGCCAAGTATGACGCTGTTCAGGAAGAGATGCTTCAAAACATGGTAGAATTAGAGGACAGAGCACGTAGGGAAAATCTGATATTTTCTGCTGTACCAGAGAAACTAGAAGGAACAGAATATATTAATTTTATGAAGGCACAAATAAGCAACCAGACTGGTATTCCACAGCAGAAACTGTTACTTGAAAGGGCACTCTATGTGTATACTCCAAAGCAGCCAAGACCTGTATTAGTATGGATGCAAACACCACCAGAAAGAGTTGATCCTGAGAAAACTGTGGCAAAAGAGCAAAGTATTAAAAGCTGAAGACAGCAGAGAATTTGTGGAAAATGATTATTCAAGGCAGAAGAGAAACAATTTTTTTTCCAGTAATCAGGGAATTTTGAGAGACAGGTATGAAACTCAAGCTGCTGTATTCATCTGTCTTCAGAATAGTTTTTTTTTCCTGGAGGATCAAAGTCATTTTGATGCAGAACAGGCTAAGGAAGAAATACAAAAGTTTGTACAACAAAAAGTGATCCATCAAGCAGAAGGGGACTCTGTTTCTCAGTCTTCTGATAAAAAACCACACAGGAAGACTTTGCCATTTAAACTTGTTTTCACTGTTCCAAAGGAAATACTGGACAGAGAAAGCACAGGAGTTAATGAGAAGACTCAGGGGTACCTTGCAATTCAACCTCAATCTGGAACTGGGAGATAGAGATGAAAAGAAACAAGACCAGCAACATGAAAATTAGTGAATAAATGTGAGACTGCAAAACATCAATCACATTTGTGAAATAGGCTGTATAAGAAAAAGTGGAAAGAGTGAACTTTTGTTAACTTTCTTAAACGTGTGGAGAATTGAAAGGCATTTGTCTCACTTCATGTTATTTGTGTTTGGAAGGGCACTAAGGGAGGGGAAGAGGAAGGAAAAAGGTAACTAAGTAAAACAATTTCTGTTCTTAACAGTATTTCTATGAAACTTTTCACAATATAAACTGTGTGTTTTATGGGAAAGCATTTTAGTTGTTCTTGTATGTGATGAACATACTAAAGTAAACCGATGCCTTTTTTCTATTTATTTCTTCATTTTTGCTATTAAGAAATGGAGGTATTACCATGCAAAAAAAGAAAAAAGGCAAGACAAAAATACTGTATGTTTAAGTTAACAAGCTGTAATCTTGGGTTGTTGGGGAGGAGAATGGGGTGCAGAAATAAACAGATCATTCTATATGAAGAGCTGATATGTTTTCTCATACCTTTGCATATGTGAATGTTTGGATTAAGCTGGCTTCATCTAATAAATATTAAGTGAAAACAAGTAAATAAGAGAACATTGAATATAAAGAAATGTTTCCCATTAGCAATAAATGTTCTGGCTTCTCTTTAGAAGTCTGCAACCAAGGACTATATCATTTTTTCTTTTGCATTTCCATGGAGACAATTTGATAATAGGGCAATAAAAAGCCAGAATGCTGGTTTCTTGAAGGCTAAAAGTTAATGTTTTTTGAAAGCATGCAAGTTGCTTTTCACATCTGAGAGGGGAATGAAGATAAAATAGAACAGACACCAGTTAGTGTAAGTAGAACCATGGGCAATGACATGTGTCTCAGCATGGCTAACCTTTTAGGTTAATTAAGGCCCATGTTTGCAAGCTATTTCAGACAACTGTTCCTTGTAGAAGGGTTAAACTTCATTATTTGAAAATGTACATAGTTGTGTGCATTTGTATTAAGTTAGCAGGTCATGGGAGTGTTCTGGGGTGTGTTTGTTGCTTTTTGTTTGAGGATTTTCATTACAAAAAAGTCTTGTAAAATGTAACATTTGTTCAAATATTGATGATAGGAAGAAAAAAAATTGTGCAAAGACTTAATCTGCCAAAACTCAGTGGGTGTATGTATCACAAAAGCTGGAAACAGGCATTTAATAAAGCTGTCATATATAATAGCTAAAAATAATGGATTCTTATCATAATGGTGACACTTTCCATATTATCTTGGAATGTGAATGGTCTCAGAGGTAAAGACCAAAATGAAAGAGTACTGAATTATATTAAGAAATGCAGGGTGCAAATAGTATTGCTACAGAAGACACATCTGGAAAGAAGGGAGCATGAAAATTTAATAAAGAACGGATTTAAGGATGGATATTCAGCATAATATCAGGGACAAAGGAAAATAGGGGAACTTATATTAATTGGTAGTGGAGCTCGAATATCTGATAGAATTAAATAAAATAATAATGGCAGATTTATAGTAGTGAGGGGCTACTGGCAGGGGATGAGGATTACTCTGGCATGTATTTATATTCCAACTAAAATTGCTATTATGGAGCTTAAACAAATCAGATAAATAATCAGCTTTCAGCAAGAAATATTACTTATAGGTAGAGACTGGAATTTAGTTTGAAAAAAAGCGGATGTACCTGGGGGCCTTAGAAGGAATATATAACAAAAGAGTGTAGATTTCTGAAGATATTTATGAGAATATTTGTTATGAAAGATGTGAATTCAGCAGTAGGAACTCTGAGAGAATTTACATATTATTCCCCAAGGTGCAATAACGGGGATAGACTAGACAGAAATTATATTTCACAGGAACATGCACATTTGAGAACATTGACACACATTCAATAACTATTTCAGATCATGCAACAATAATTGCTAAGATGAAAATGCGGGTTAATGAAGTAAAGATGAGATATTGTCGCTTACCACCTACCTGTTACAAAGAGAGGAATTTAAGGAATGGGTAGTGAAAATTATCTGGGCATTATTTGGCAAGATAGAAATTACTCCAAAAGTTATAGCTAGTGCATGGAATAAAATGAAAGTGGAGTTTAAAATAAGGTAGAAATAAAATAAAAGATATAGTTAAGAAGTAAGAATTATTTAGAGGGGCTGACAAAAGGTTAAAGTATTACAAAGTAAGGGGAACCTCACAGAACAAGAAGAGGCACAATTGCAGAGTGCTAAAGAGAAAATAAGGGAGCACTTGGATAATGTGCATATGTTTAGAAAGATTGCTGTTTTGATAATAACTCTAGAGCACCAACATTTTGGCACCACAACTTAGGTGACAAAGTAGAAAGGGCTGTTAACAAACTTAGGAAACATGTAACAGGAAAAAATAACCAGAGATCCTATAGAGTTATTAGATCTATTTTGGAAATTTTATGGACATTTGCATAAAGCAGAGAAGTAGGAGAATCAAGAAAAAGCACAAATGGAAATCTTTATGGAAGACTTAAATATGCCAAGGTTTTAGATGTACATGAGGCTCAATAATTAACAGTTAAGAGGAGATGAGATAGAAATGGTGATTTATAACCAATTTGCAAAAATGTCTCCAGGAAAAGATGGCACTCTGGTAGAAGTTTGGAAGCAAGGAGGGAAGAAAGTGATAAAGATCTGGAAGGTTTTGTTTAACAGTATTTTAAAAAGAGGGGAAGCACCAACATCCCAGAAAAAAGCTGTGGTGGCTGCAATACCTAAAGACGTTAATGACCCATCTGATCAGGCTTCATATAGACCTATTTCAATTTTAATGATGATAAAGTGTTTATGTCTATAATGGCTAAAAGAATGGCAAAGGTGTTGCCAAAATTGATAAATATTGATCAATGTGGTTTTGTGGAGAGGAGGCAAACATTTGACTATATATAATGGAACAATACTGATCCAGAGGGAAGCAGAATGTAAGACAATAGCACTGTTGTTGCAGGGTCTTTATATAAAGCATTCAACAGAGTAAGCTGGGATTTTATGAGTAGGGCAATGGAAGCATTTTCATTTCCTGATAACAATAATATGGTTAATTATAAAGATATATGAGGGATTGATGGCAAAACTCAAAGTGGGAGAGTTCCTCTCTGATAAGTTGAGTCTGAACAGAGGAACTAGGAATGGGTGTCCTCTTTGTTATTTGCAGTAAATATATACTTAGAACCATTGGCAAAGGAAAATCTGGGACTCAGAAATTCAAGGATATAATTCGTATGGTATTCAAGAAAAGTTGCCTTTATTTGCAGATGATATTTTGTATATGACAGAATCAGAAAAGGACATTTCAGTGTTGTAGAACATTCTGTGATAGTTCTGTGTTTTTTTAAGATATAAAAAAATTAATCAAGATAAAGCAAAGGCTATAGCTGCAAACTATGTACCCACACATGAACTGGTTCAGCAATACCCATATTTATAAGGACATGACAAAATGAAGTATTTAAGAGTATGAGTTAAAATGGATTTTGTTATGGAGGCTAAGGATATCTGGGAAGAGAATAAACAAAACATAATATAAAAAAATGAGAAACTAGAATCTCTTGCCTATGGATATGGAAAACAAGATACAAGCAGTAAAAAATGTTTTTAGTCCCTTTAATGTTATATACAGGTCAGGCATATTTTTATCAACCAGAGCAGATTTAAAGAATATTTTAGAGCTACACGGTTAAGGCTCATATATATCACACAAGCAGAAAGCTACACTTCAAAGTGGAAAATGATGTTGATGTACCAGGGGTAATTCAAGAAATAAGGAAAGAGTGGGATTGTGGGCACAGAACCAAATGTGAACTTGAATTACTTCTATATACATGCAAGTTGCCTGTGTTACAAGTAGTAATTCAATAAAGGTGTTTACAAAAACAAAGACTCCCTGACCAGGTTGTCAGTGACCATAAAGCCACTGGAGTCCTTCATTCCCTACCACCAGAGACCCTATTTGCAGGTTCATCAGAAAGGGGTGATAATTGAGGTCCTCCAGACCAGGGTGACATATGTGCTCACACTTCCTTCCCCTCTTCTTTTTGTGTCTGTGTGTCTGCTATCCGTCTGTCTTGTATCCCCTACCAATGTCAGCCCAATCCAGTGTTCATGCCTGTTTTGTTATGTTTCATACTCCTCAACTCTTCCTTAAGCCTCTGTCCTATGCACTCTTCCCTTTTTCATTCCCCAACTTTCCTATTATATAAAAAATTTAGAAAAATAGGAGGGGGGGGTCTATCTTACACCAAAATCATAGTGCCCATCCTCTCCCACCTCCCCTAGAGGAACCCTCTTGATGTCTTCCTTCTGTGTATTCCTTGTCTTCTCTCTCCCTCATTTCTACCTTTCCTATCTTCCCTTTCCAACCTTACAAAGAACCAGTCAGGGTGTCCAATAAGGACACCCTCACATTCAGTAAACAATATCCTATAGCTCTTTAAACTCACTTCCAGTCAGCTGCTCTGAACACCACATTCCTCAAATCATCACGAGTGACAGATGCAGGCTTACAAAGGCCCATTCTCACTTTTTTCTGTATGTTTTGTGTATGTTTCAAATTTTGTCTACTTGGTATCCTTAAAGGATTAGGAATTAGTTTGCTTGTCTAAGCATTTGTTATTATTTGCATCTACCAGTTTTCCCATAGGAGGACTGCAGGCATAGTAGGCACTTTTTTCTAGTATGCAGGTTACTGTTTTATTTTTTTGCTAAGTATATTGGGAATGAGCTTATTGTGTGTGTGTGTGTGTGTGTGTGTGTGTGTGTGTGTGTGTGTGTGTGTGTGTGTGCGTGTGTGTGTGTGCGTGTGTGTGCGTGTGTGTGTGTGCGTGTGTGTGTGCATTCAGGTATGTGAGCAGGAGTTAGTATACTGTTGGTCACACCCCATTTTAATTTTGGAGTAATGGGGAGTGTTAGGTGACAATAGGTTTGGGTATTTTTGTTAGCTTTAGTTTAGATTTACTATTTTTGGTTGGTGCAGGTTAGACTGTCTTTAGTGATGGCAAACATGGAGACTGTTTCTGTTTTTTTTCATACGTTCTTCACAGCAGTTGAGTTTGTATGCTGAGAACAGGCAGACTTGTTTTTCACCAAGCTTTTTATGGTCATTAATTTCTTACTGGAGCGTATTCATTCTACAGTTGTTTATTACTTTAGCTTTGTCCATTTTCTAAGCTGAAACAGCATCCCACAAACAGATAACAGAATGAAACAGCTGCTGGGGGTGGGGGGCAAATGCATAAGAATGAAAGTTATGAACAGCACCAGCATGAGAAGAAACTAATGATTTTTCACCAAGTGCATATGAGTGGTAGGGGGGTAAATTTCACATTAGATGCCAAGGCTGGTACTAAATTGTTTACTTAGTTTTCAGCAGATGACCTTGAATATTTTATTCAGGCATTACAAATAGTATGTAATCAGAATCAAACTGACCAAGTGCAATGGTTGAGGTTTTTAACTTCTCTCTTCATGGGTGAAGCTGTGCAAGCTATTAGTAAAATGTCAGATGATTTTGTTGATTACAGCAAAACAAAGTGTGTCCTAATTGCAGAAATATGCACCTACTTTTGTAGAAGGATGAGAGGATGCCAAGTTAACACTTCTGAAATGTTAGAAGACCTTATACTTAGAGGATTAGTACTCAGTACTTTTCCTGAGGATATGAAGATCTGGTTGACAGACTGGGAATGTAGCTTAGGTGAAGAAATGGGAAAAAAAGGTGACCTATATTCATCAAGCAGGACACATTTGCACAAGAAGGAGTTCCCTAGCACTCTACATCAGTATAAGGGAAACATCGGAAAATCTAAATCATCACATAGGTTCAATATGTGAAAACAGAGTCACTGGCTCCAGTACATGCATACGTCCTGGGGTACAGTATAACCGTCTGGTGCAACTACAGTTCAAATGTCACAAAGACAGGGAGAGACAAAGAGCATATGATGTTGCTAGCATATATAGTACACTGTAGTGGAGGGTTACACTGAAACTGCAGTTGCTCCAAATTATCACAAGGCCAGTATCCTATCTAGGGTTGGAGTTTGGTGTTATGGTTAAGGTGTTTAACTCACAAACAAGAGGTACAGGGTTTGAGCCTTACAAAGGAAAACTGGCTAGGTTTAAATTGGTGCACAGGGGCAATTAGCTTAGGATTTACCTATGATAGAAGGTAAAAAACATATTGGCAAGATGAATACTGCACCAGACATAACTGTTGTTAAGCTTGCAGTTGTTAGGTAAGAGCATTACTTCCCTGGGCAGTCCACTCCATTTAAGACCATAACATTAACACTTTTCTGGTGCAAGTGGCCAGAACTCATTTGAACTGGAAGGTGAACAAGGAGACAAGAAATGACAGTTTTTTATGATATCCTGGTGGATTTTCTATTAGAAAACAACTTTAACGATTCAGTACCTTGTATACAAGCAGTTATACACCATCAGGCATGGAGGCAAACACATTGGGAGTCATAAGGGGGAGACAGCCAGTGTCAGCCCTTCTAGTATAGGCTAGTGATAACATTAATTTAGAAGATGAACACAGTAATAGCAAAATGCCCAAATATGAGACACAGTTGTCTAAAGATACTAGAGCTCATATTGAAGTGGAACTAGGATGATCATGAAGAAAAAGACAGAATTGTGAGGGCACAGTTGACTCTCAAGAGCAGATGAAGTACATTTAATGGAAGAAAGGATGTTTATACAGAGAATGGACTTTGGGATGGGGCTACAGGGAGACATTATATGACAGACGGTAGCCATAAGGGCCTATCATCATATATTTCTAGCCATAGCTCATAGTGTTTCTTTTTGGGGGCCATCTAAGCATAAAGTGTGCAATGACAAAGTTTGTACAAAATGTTTATTGGCCCAGTGTTGGAAACAATATGACAGGGTACTGTAAAACATGTAAGCAGTACTAAAACATTGGCAAGTCAAGAAAAAAAAAGCTAAGGCAGAAGCCTTTTCCTGTTATTGAATAACATTTTAGAGGGTAACATGGTTATTGTAGGGCTTCTTATCACCTACACAATACAGATAAGTGGTACATCTTGGTGATAGTGGATTATGCTACTACATACCCTAAGGTGCTGGCTTTGTCCTTTGCTGGGGCAGAAAAGGTAGAGTAAATGCTGTTACAAGTTTTCATCAACATAGGTTTCCACAGAAAATGCTGACAGACAGAAGGAAGAACTTGTCAGACATGCTAATAATTTGTGGAACTACTGTGAAGTAAAGCAGTTAAAAACTGTCCCTACTATTCACAAACAAGTGGCACACTAGAGAGGTAAACACTACAACAAATGGTACACTAGAGAGGTCAACTCTGCATCTGAAGTTGTAAATCTTTATTTATTCTTTACAGTTAGGACCTCGGTTCCATCCTCGGAACTGATACGGCCATTTCCCAGCTCACACAAGCCAAAAACTCTCAGCTAAGAACCTACCAACAATGCCCCTCTCCTAGATACTCCAGATATTGTTTGCCGCGTTCCTAGTTAGACCTGTTAGCCATCTCTCTCATGCTGAGTAGTAATTTGTTGTTTTTATGACAGTTTTTCTTCTAAATTTCAAATTTTTTAGACAAGTTAGTCCTTTATCACTGTCGCCTATAACCTAGGCCTATTTCCTACCCTTTTTCTTGTTAATTTAATTTTTTCCTTTTTTGACTGTCCCTCTCTCCTGTCTTTGACAGGCTCCTTTTACTAGTGATATTCCTTAACATAACTCCACTGCTATTTCTTCCTTAATTTTTTTCTACAGGATAGTATTGTTTCATTTACCATGTCCGACAAAGTTAAGTTGGGTTTTAAACAGTGTGACAAGTGTGGACGTAAGATGCCTAACTCAGATACACATGCTCATTGTGTCTACTGTTTGGGCGTGGATCATTTGAAAGCTGATTGTGACATTTGTGCTAGTTTTTCTAATTGGACACTAGCAGAACATAAGAATAAGGTTTACTCAAGATACCTTTCTTGGAGGCTCTATCTGGGTCGGAGGTCTCACCCCCTCCTAAGACCAAAAAATATAAGGAAAAACAGAGTCACTCAGTTCCTGCATCTCCATCAGTTACAGAACTGAGTTGGCTCCATGCTTTACTGGCGCTCTTGGCGCAGACCTCTTCAGCACCAGGATCTGTGTCCTCTCCCTCTGTGCCGACCATGGTATTCACTCCTATCTCGGTTCCAAACACTGCACCACTAACTTTGGTGCTGTCTTTGGCTCCTACATTGACTCCGATGACTGTTCATACCTTGGCTCCATCCCTGTCCATGGTGCCGACAGTCTCCTCGGCTGCATGGGCTCTGATGACTGTATATACCTCGGCACCATCCCTGTCCATGGTGCTGACAGGTTCCTCGGCTCCATGGGCTCCAGTGACTGTACATGCCTCGGCACCATCCCCGTTCACAGTGGCAACAGCTTCTTTGGCTCCATGGGCTCTGATGACTGTACATGCCTTGGCACCATCCCTGGCCATGGTGCCGACAGTTACTTCAGCTCCAATGGCTCCTAAATTTGATTACCTGCCAAGGACAAGATATTCTCCTACTTATGATCCTTTCTTGGGGCAGAAGTTTAGTCCCTTTCTAGAAAGACCTGATTCCCCTTCTGCAGCCTCTTTTAGATCCACTAGGAGTTTTTGCTGTGCTAGTCCTAGTGGGGGTTGTGGACCAGCTTCTGTTAGCTAGGGGATTTCCCATTCTAGCTAGACCTTCCATTCCCCCTGGCACGGAATATTCTATCTCATCTTCCCCTACTTATCCTCCCCCAGCACCCGCTTTGGTACATACTGTCTCGGCTCCAACAGCAGTGCCTCCCCTCGGAGTGGTGCTTGGACTGTCCGTACCTTGGTACCTAATCCAGCACTTATTTTCTTGCTGGCACCATCTATGTCCACGGTTCAGACAGTTCCCAGTTCTCTCATCACCCCTCAGCTGGAACTGGGCCCTGGTGCGCCTGCTGTACAGGTGATGGATAGGGCCCTTCACTCTGAAGGCTCACAACCAGCCCCTAGGACACCAGTATCAGAACCCCCTGTGAAGGGAACTCCTTCTCCGGAGTCCTCTTCAGAAGATCCCACTTGAGAGCCACCCGGAAGAAACGATGCAAGAGGAAGCACCTTGACTCCCCGGAGGAATCTATCACAGAAGACATTGATTGTGATGAAGGGGAAGGGTTCCCTCATTCTCCCCTGATGTTTCATTCAGAGACATTCTCAAAATCCTCAAACAGCGGGGGGAATGGAAGTCCTCTAACCCTTCTTCTGAGGAATTGGTGTTTCTGCGGGCTTTCCGTGCTCAGCCGTCTACTTCCTGGGTGACCCCACCAGCAGATGATCTTGTTAAACTAATTGTGCAGCAGGCTTAGAAGGCCCCAGACAATGTAGAACATGTCCCCTGGAGGCCAGATAAAATTTTATCTACACCTGAAGACCAGCCCCACTGGTCCAAGCAGCTGACAGTCGATTCTATGGTTGTGGCGGCGGCCACCAAGAGGGAACTGGCAGAAGATAGTTCCAATGTTCATCCTCCTAATAGGGAATCCTGAACCATGGACAGATTAGGGAAGCAGACTTATGCTTCAGCACCCTTCGCCATTCGGTCGCTGAATTATCTGGTGCACTTTACTCACCTCCAAAGATACCTAATTTCTGAAATGGCTTCCTCTTTGGTGGGGGTACTGCCTAATGAGGTGCATGACACTGTCGCCTCACAGCTAGCTACCCTTGAATCCATCTCAAACTCCTCAATGCATTTGATATCTCACACCGCCGAGGGGGTAGCTCAAGTGGCCACATCTGGTGTTGTCATGAGACATAATGCTTGGATGCGGTTGTGTGATTTCGCAGACCCTTTTAAATCTTCCTTCATTAATGCACCTGTCGACGAATCTGCACTTTTTGGACCCAAGGTACATGACACACTTGCACGTAGTGAGAAAGATGGAAAGACCTTGTCTGCTGTGGGCATACGTTTTTCCAACCCCCAGAGACCCTACTCCAGGAACCAGAAGGGGGGAAAGATATGGTTCAAGAAATCCGAAGGATCCTTTCGTGACACTCGTGGTGAGCAATCCCCCCGGGGCAGAGGGGGCTACTCATATGGAAGATGTTCCTTTCGGGGTAGAGGGGGGGTCCACGTAACCAGGGAGCCAGAGATTCTTTCTCTAGCAGACCCTACCAGTGCTCCTGAGCAGCTGTCTGATTGCTTTCCTCTGGAATCAGTTGGGGGTTGTTTCTCTCTGCATCTACCAGCCTGGCATCTTATTACTACCGATGTTTCGGTGCAGAGAATAATATCCAGAGGCTACCAAATACTTTTCGACCTAATTCTCAGACCCGTCAAATGAATCCCCGATATACTACCCAATCAGAGGGGATTAGCAGCCTTAGAAACAGAAAAACTGCTAAGAAAAAGTCATCCAACCAGTCCCACCAGAACAGACAGGTTCCGGGTTTTACTTGAGGTTCCTTTTAGTGCCAAAAAAGACAGGGGACTGGAGACCAATCCTGGATCTCAGCTTACTCAACAAATTTATCAAGCCTCAACAATTCCAGATGGTCACAGTACAGTCCATTCTTCCCTTCCTAGGGAGAGACAATTGGATGTGTTCTATAGACCTACAGGATGCGTACTACCACATAAAGATGGATCACCGCTCCTGGAGGTTTCTCCACTTCTGGCTGGGAGCCAATCACTACCAGCTCAGGGCACTGCCATTCAGTCTCTCAAAAGCCACCTGAGTGTTCACCAAATGTATGGCAGTTGTGGTAGCTCATCTTCGACTACAAGGATTCCAGGTGTTTTCCTATCTAGACAACTGGCTCCTTACCGCTCTGACTAGGAATCTTTTAGTCTGCAGCCTCTCTTACACTCAAGATCTCGCTCTCCGCTTAGGGATTACAATCAACAAAGATAAATCTCAAATGTCTCCAATGAAGACACTGGAATTTATTGGGGCGGTCTTCAACACAACATCCTGCCAAACTTCTCTTTCCCCTAACAGGCTTTTGAAAATAAGACACCAAATTCAAGACCTTCTTCTTCACACGTTTGTACCAGCACATCTTGTACTGCAACTCTTGGGCTCCATGGCAGCTGCCATTACTTTGGTATCACTGGCGAAACTGCACATGAGAATCCTGCAGTGCATCCTCTCCACACAATGGTCATTGTTAACCCACCCACTCAACCACATGATATGCCTTATGAACCGCTGCAAGGAGGAAATGCTATGGTGGATGGAGCCACAAAAGAATCCTTGGTGTCGACTGTTCTGTCTTCCCCAACCCACAGCCACGGTGACCACAGACACTTCTCTATTAAAGTGGGGGGACTTTTCCAGGGGAAAGACTGTCCAAGGCACCTGGATACCCCTCGAGGCCAACTTGCACATATATGTCCTGGAACTGAGGGCAGTTCTCTTAGCGTTTCCAGGTTTCCATGCATCCCTGCCTTCGGGGACCATTGCAATTCAGTCAGACAACATGTCAGTCATCTGGTATATCAACAAGCAAGGCGGAACCAGATCTTACCCCCTGTGTCGGGAAGCCATGAGGATTTGGCACTGGGCAATAACTTCCAATCACTTTCTTACAGCAATGCACATTCCCAGGAGTTCCAACCTTATTGCGGACAATCTGAGCAGGAACATCCTAATGCCTCATGAATGGTCCCTCAATCCTGTAATAGCAGCTTGGATCTTCCAACATTAGGGAAAGCCTTGCTGCGACCTGTTTGCTTCCTCCCTGAATTACAAATGCAGGAGCTATTTTGCCTTGATTCCCCCCTCAGGGGGAACCACTGAGGGATGCTCTAATGCATGATTGGCCCCCTGGTCTTCTGTATGCCTTTCTCCCATTTACCCTCATCCCAAAACTTCTCCAGGAAGCTCAGAGGTTGAAAAGCAAAGTGATCCTCATTGCTCCCTACTGGCCATGTCGAGTCTGGTACCCATTTCTATGGCCTCATCTGATTCACAGCCTGTGGATCCTGGATCATTCCCAGGACCTGTTATCCCATCCTCAGGGACTGATTCATCTGAACCTGCACAGTCTCAAGCTCACAGCCTCTACTTCCAATGATTGCCAGACTGCCTGACATCCCATCTCCTGTTTGTGAAATTCTTCTGGCCTCACACAAACCTTCCACTAGAAAGGTTTATTCTAGTAAATGGACTAGATTCTCTATTTGGGCCAAAGACCAGAACTTAGACCCTTTCTCTATGCCTATTCAAAAGATTCTGCAATATCTGACTACTCTCCTGCATGCAGGAGCCTCAGATTCAATGATCACTGTACATTTAGCAGCTATCGCCAATTTTCATAATGGAGACCGTCACACTGCCTATGCAAGACTTTTTTTGAAGGGAGTGTTACATCTTAAATCACCGGTCAAGCCTCCCTTAGATCCCTGGGACTTGACTCTGGTGTTTCAATCTCTTACAGGCTCTCCCTTTGAGACCTTTGATTCATGTGATTTGAAATTTTTGTCTTGGAAAACCATACTTCTAGTAGCACTCACCTCAGTGAAAAGAGTATCTGAGCTGCAGGCCTTGAGTGTCAAGAGTCCTTACTTGATCTTCCACACGGATATGGTGTCCCTTCATACTGACCCTTCCTTCTTGCCCAAGGTCATTTCTGTTTTTTTTCCATTAATCAGTCTATTGACCTGCCGGTTTTCTTCCCAGGGCATTCTAATAGAGGGGAGTACATTTTGCACACGCTTGATGTGCACCGACAGCTTTGTTGTTATTTGGACAGGACTAAATCTTTCTGGAAAACAAACCAATTGTCTGTGGCCTTTGCAGGACCCAGATTGGGTAAACCTGTTTCCAAAGTGACTTTATCTTCTTGGCTTAGAAACGTCATTACCTTTATCTACCAACAGAATAAGCTATCCTTACCTTCCAGAATAAAGGCTCATTCTACTACTATGGCTACCTCTGTAGCTTTTCATTCCAGAGCCTCTATGGATTATATATGCGCAGCAGCCACGTGGGCAAGACCTCATACCTTCATATCTCATTACAAATTGGATTTGGCCTCCAGGGGATGAGCATCTTTTGGTTCTATGGTGCTCAGGAATATCCTTCCTTAGGGCCAACTAGGACTCAAGTAGATGGGGACTCGGTCCTAACTGTAAAGAATAAATGAAGATTTAGAACTTCAGATAAAGAAGTTATGTCTTACCATAACATTCCATCTGAGTTGTAGAGCTTTATTCATTCTTTACTTCCCGCCCTCCTTCCCCCTGCCTGGATTCCTGGTGGACCTCAGGTACTCCTGGTTAGGGTATCTGCTCAAACAGAGCCTCCTACTTTTCCTATTACTACATCTTTACCTAGGGTGGGCAAACTCGATCTGGAGTATCTAGGAGAGGGGCATCGTGGGTAGGTTCTTAGCTGAGAGTTTTTGGCTTGTGTGAGCTGGGAAACGGCTGTATCGGTTCCGAGGAAAGAACCGAGGTCCTAACTGTAAAGAATGAATAAAGTTCTACAACTCAGATGGAACATTATGGGAAGACATAACTTCTTTTTTTAACATCCATGGAGTATACCAAATTAGAAATTGTATACTGTTGCCATGGTCACTGTTTCCTAATTAAGCTGAATTATCACGCCATGTAATGGAAGTATCTGTTTATTCTAGCAACTTGTTTTAAAAGAAAATATAGACTCTTTGTTGAAGTCTAACACCCATGGAGTACACTGAATCAGAGCTGTTGGTGTTCTTTTCTTACTTTTTGTCTAAGACTATTTGGACATTTCAAACTTACACACCTGTTTACATACAGGGAAATGCCACAAGAATCACCATTTGAGCTTATTTATGGTTATATGGTGAGGTAATTTCCAGACTTAATTTATGACTGGAGGATGCTGAAGGTGACTCCAACAAAGATGTTGTAAAATATATACTGAATGTCAGGAATAAGCTTATGGAGCTAATGGGATTGATATGCGTATAAGAGAAGCAAATGTTTTAGTATGACTGGGCAATAAGTCACACAGTAATGATGCTTTTTCTTATTTGTCAAAATAACCTTCAAACAACATGGGAGGGACCTTTCACAGTTGTAAGAAAGGTTGGTGGTGAACTTTCTCATGCTAGCATGATGAAATTCTACCACAAGAGAGACAAAGTCATTGGTACGGTACATTCTATTAATGTGTTTTAAAAGAAAATATAGAGTATGTTTATGTTGAAATCTAGCTAACATCCATGAAATATACTGAACCAGAGCTGCTTACTTTTTATCTGAGTCTGTTTGGATGTTTATAACTTACAAGAAATGTTAAAACTAAGATTCTTGTAGTATAGACTTGTTGAACATGTTTTGATCCTGATGAGCTTCAGTCATCTATCATATGTAACTGGAAATCCCAACAACAGATTCAGACTGTTTTCTTTTTTCTGCCATCAGTTCATTATGAATCATTTTCTTTTATTTTTTATTTTTTCTGCTCAGTGTTAATATTGTCTGGTATGCAGAATTTGATCTTTTTAAATGATAAGTAGGTTTCATGTAATTATTTGTAAAAGCTTGTGGGTGATTCTTTATTGTATTACTGAAGGATATTATAACAACAGTGGTGTAACTGGTGGTATCTACCCCTTTTTGAAATACATGTGAAGAATAATTTCTTCATTATGTTTATTGTTTGTTGTTTGTTTCTATGGACTTGGGCAAGGTATGTGTCCGTAGACCTGAAAGATCTAGCTGGGGAATACCGTAACATTATTGTTCTCACTGTTGTATGGTTGTTTGCATGATAAGGATGCTTTGGACCAGTGATGGTAAAATGATTTTTTGATAGTTAGGAAATTCCAGCCAGTTTAGTTGGCTGAATGATAGGCAATGATGGGTTTTACTTGGAAGGCAGGTCACAGATTTTGTTGTTTTATTATAACATTGTCCAGTTTTGTTAAAAGGGAGGAGTTGACATTTGTGAGTATGTGAGAGGCATACGGAAGAAATGGAAGTAGATGTGAGAGGGCAGTGGTCTTTCTAGATTGGAAGGTGAGATAGGGAGATGCTTTGTAAAGGAAATCTAGTTTTATTAGTCTTTTTAATGCTATTTTGGATGTCTAGGTCAAATTTTAGATTGTCATCTATGGTGACCCTAAGTAATTTAGCATGTATTACAACATCAAGCCTAGAGTTCTGTGTGGGTGACATAGTAAAGGTATTTTTGGATCAGAGCATTGTTTGGGAATGAAAAGTAGAATTTTTGTTTAGTTTTGGTTCAGCAGAACATTAGATTGGGTCAGAAAAAAATTTGATGGCAGAGTAGGACTGTTTTGCAATAGTTTATAGTGATGGCATGCAGTTCAGCAGACTAGAGGGGAGTTGTCTGCATACTGAGCCAGGGAGCTTTGTCCCACTACAATATGGAAGCTGCTTATAAAGATACTGAATTTGTAAACCCAGATGTGATTACTCATTTGTATTTATTGTAATATTGTATGTCACCTTGACTGAAATACAGACAAAATAATTTTATGAATATCAGGAATAGAATTGTATTCTTTATCATTAGGAATATGAAGCTTTGCTTTTTTTTTTAAATAAAAAAATAAACATTTAAGTACGACCATTTTTTGTATTGCTATGTTTTTTTTCTACGTCTATTTGAGTTTACGGTATTTATGTATTATCTCAACCACGCATTCTTGCAACCATGTTATTTACTACTCTATTCATTTATTTCACCCTGTTCATTTTTCTTCATTTTTTTAACTTCTCTTAAAGCCTTCGAGTTAACTGAATGAGAAGGGTTCAGTCCACGCATTGTTCCAGGCAAATTGTCAGCCAAAATTTCAGGCCAGTTTCTTCACAGGAATGTAGACATATTTGTGGAATATAACACGATACTTCCTTTGCTGGATATTTATTCAGTGAAATAATCAGACAATTGTACTTCCCATTGAGAATTCAAATGATAATTAAAACAAATTGCAAATGAATAAAGATCACCACTGCAGCCCATGAACAGACCAGTATGTATTAAAAGTCAGCACATTCATTTTTTGCAGAGTGCTGCTTTTTGTACATTTCGTCCGCTTAATAATTCTAAGCCTATAAACATTTTAACCTCCGAGATCGCCCTACAGTACTTACTCAGGAAACTCAAAGGCTTTAAGAGAAGTTAAAAAGACAAAGAAAGTCCTGGCAGGGTCAAAAATAGGAATTGAGTAGTAGATAATATGGTTGCGATAATACGTAATAACTTGGTTGTGAGAATGTGTGGTTGCGATAATACGTAAGTACCGAGTTTACTGTACAGATGAATGGTAAGTTTGTTGCAAATCAAGTAGAACCGTAAAGTTGGTTTTGTTTTGTGCTGTTTTCAGGAAATGTATGTTTTGTCAAATGTTAGCAAAATCAGTCTAATTGGTTTGTTAATTCATGTCATATAATTGTATGTTGATGCTTGATACCATTGCCTTGTGGCCCAGGTCATGACTAAAAAGGGTCCAGGGACAGTTTCAGCAACCTGGTTAATAAATGTTAAATAAATAAATAAATAATTTGAAGTGAGCCAGGTGGCAACAGATGGTAATAAAGATAATAATCAAATGGTAATGCAGACCTACTAGTAGTATACAGCAATATAGGACCGTATGTCTGCAACTGTCAGAAAATTCTGTAATTGCTCATAACAACAGAATACAATTAGTAATTTAAACATATCTTCATGAAAGATGCCTTGTTACATTGCAGTCTAAATTTGATGGGTTGCAACTTTAAATCTATTTACAGAAAACTTCCATATTCAAGATAAATATATACAATATTTAAATCTGATGTACTTGCATTTATATATATATATATATATATATATATATATATATATATATGTATGTATATATATATATATATATATATATATATATATATATATATGGATTCACTTTACAATCTCAAAAGACTGAAATATCAAATTTCAGTATCTTGAGACTATAAAGCTGAAAACTCACAAACCCGAAACCCCAAAACCGTGAAATTTGAAATTGAGAAAGTTAAAAAAACACTACACCACACAAATAAGCACAAATACACCTATCTCCTGACACTACAGCAAACCAAAACAACACACGTGAACACAACAAAACAAACACACACCTACCCTTTCTATAACCAGGTGGGCAAGCCCCCCTGCACCCCCCACACCCCCGCTACTTATATATACTAACTCCGAGGTCGCACTAAACACCAAAAGACAGTAAACCCACCACCACACATTCTACACCCCCCTTGCACAAACGCGCATCACATACATACAAACACCACCACTCTCAACACTTAGGTTCATAGGTAATTACTAGGCTATCTGCCTGAGGGCATCTATAAGCCTAGCCAGAATGTGTTGGATTTCGCCTCCCCCTTAGATTAGTTCCCTGTGCCTCGGTCCAGCAGAGCCACTGCAGTGATCCCCTCCCCGGGGTAAATTTTCTGTTTTCCATCCACTTGTCAAGGTTTCTCTTGAAGAGTGTTAGTGAAGGGCTCTGCCTAATGTAGATTGGAATCCTGTTCCAAAGCATGGGGTGTCTCTGGGACAGGACTCACTTACAGATGTGCACACTATTAATGCAGTACTCAATTATGCAGTCCCACAGACTGTCACTTACAGACTCACACTCATACCTACCTACCATAACCCACACCTAAATCTCCCCAACACACTCTCATACACACAAATCCTCCCCAAAACCCTTAAAAAACATAACACTTACCTAAAGTGCCTTCAGTACTACCGGTTTAACATTTCCAGGTTCGATATTCTACAGTTTTGCGCAACTGCAGTTTCAACACTTTGATCTCAAGATATTGAAATTCGACATTTCAGTATTTTGAGATTCCAAAGTGAACCTATATATATATATATATATATATATATATATATACATATATATATATATATATATATATATATATATATATATATACATATATATATATATATATATATATAGGTCTACTTTATATGATTGAAAGCTCATATGATCGACAAACGTTTCAAAGAGACCAAAACACCTAAAGCTCAAAACACCGAAAACTCATTTGGTTGAAACTCATAACATTGACACATGAAATTCAAAGCATTATGCACTTTCCCCACTGTAGCACAACCCTGGAGTTAGAATAATTAGATGGGGGGGGTGGATAGTTATAACAAAAATTACAATATTTATCTAAATAATGTGGGGGGCTCCACAACCCGAATGTAGGAGGCTGTGCCCCCCACATCCCCCTAACTATTTATTCTAACTCCAAGGTTGCGCTACAGTGGGGAAAGGGCATAATGCTTTGAATTTCATGTGTCGATGTTATGAATTTTGACCAAATGAGTTTTCAGTGTTTTGAGCTTTAGGTGTTTTGGTCTCTCTGGAAAAATTGTTGATCATATGAGCTTTTGATCATATGAAGTAGACCTATATATACATACATATATATATATATATATATATATAAAACATTTTTTTTTTAACAAATGCTGCATGACACATCCTGTGCTATAACCATATATCCACTTCAGTATAACCAAATCTGATGCAGCAGCCACAAAATCAGAGTCAGATGCTAGGAAATCACTGCATTTAGTGCCCATATATACAAGGCCATATGTCAGTCCCCTATTAGAGTTCTTAATAAAATATTCACAGAATTATAAAAGCAGATTCAAGTACAAAATGCACCTAAGGATGCTATTATACCCTTAGGGGTTTTAGTGCATCTCAGTGCTGAACTTCACTGCAATGCATTGCTTCTGAATGTGGTGAGTTTTGTTAATGGCATGTTTCCAGCCATTAAAAGGTTACTCTTTTAGAGAAATGCATTTGATTTATACTGCTAACGTAATGATATATTAATGCAGATATATTCTGAACCTTTGTTGAATTCTACAACCCGAAGAGAACTCATATAGCAACCCTTAATGACAACAGAATATAATGCAACATGCCAGAACATAAAAGTGAAAATGCTTGTAAATCCCTATATCTGGCACCTATGAATAATAGAAAAGCTGTCAGATACCACTATAAGAGATCTTAATAAAACATTCAAGTACAAAATGCACAGAAACCTGTCAGTCTACCGTTGGGATTTTAATGTACCTCAATACATAATTTAACTCCTCCACATTGCCTCTTTTATTACAGGGAGGTATAGTCATGGTATGTTTCCAAGTTTCTTTTTCTTAAAATATGTATTTTTGGTACTTACATATTATCACAACCAAATTTCTGCAGTTGGAAATTTTGCACAGTTCAACAGAAACGACTACATGAAACTGGTGTGAATAATTTTGGGACTTATATAGCATGGAAAAAGCTGTACCATAGTGTGGAAACCACACTTTTGCTTCACTTTTGTACTGTGCATTTGAAGCACTGTAAGCATTGTTATGGCAGCATTGACATCAGTATCCAGAGAATGATTTGCAACCATTACTGCATGACTCTGAGCAAGTCTGTTAAACAAACGACAAGTGCTTCCACACTGATCTGAAAGGGTATATGTGGATCAGTGCTGTACTGCAGATAACAGCATGAAAGAAAAAGAACCAGTTTAATTTATTAAAAATGCTATGTACACTTCTGATCATAGCTCACCTCAGTTATTAACTCTTTTGCCTTACAACTTCTGAACCACAGCTGTCCATCACATTTTACCCGAGGCGTCCAGAAAAGTTTCAATAACACTTCACAGTGTTTCATGCAGTCATTTCTGTTGAAGTATGAGAAATTTGCCCTTGACAGATTGAAAGTTTGCTATGGTAACAGGGTGTATTTCATAACTCGCTTTCCCCTCTGATAACATCGTTTTGTGAAATGCAGCGATTGTCAAGTGGAGTGCCACTGTGCAGTTACAACAGCAATGCAGCGCATCTCCCCAAAGTACAAAGTTTCACCCTTACTCCTCTTCCTGGCTCATACCACTGTGATAGACTACACATTAGTTTTTACAGACCCCTTTTTAGGTTAGGACACCTGTTTCCGCACACACATACCGAGTTATGGCACTGCGGAAATCTGGTTGTGATAACAGTTCAGTACCTAAATATTTTGCATTTATGTTGCCATCCTCACTTTGAAAATAAATCATATAGCCATCCCTAATGGAAAACAAGTATAATGCAGCACATCAGAAATACTCAGTGAAATGATAGTGAATGAAGATGTCTAAGCAGCAATTTTATCATTTTATATATTTCTCTTGATGAATCTTCACTTGGGAAGCCTTGCTGCTGTTCTATCTAGAGACATTGAGAGAAGCCTCCATACAAACAGTACAGCAAGTAACAGAAAAAGATGTAACAAAATATTAAAGCAAACAGTATGCCATTTTGTCTAAATACCAACAGATAAAATCTGATAAAGACACTGGAAAAAAATACATCAATGTTGCAATGAGCAGCTATATAACATAAAACAGCACTGCTGATTGAAATAATCCTAAATAATAGAATAACAGAAATCAGCATATATGTTGATTTCTAATATATATATATATATATATTTATTTATTTATTTATATATATATATATATATATATATATATATATATATATATATAAAATACATATAAGCTACTTTACAAAGGCAATTGCAGAACAGATAAATTACAAGGTTTTTCAATTTCAGCATAAATTACGAAACTGGAAGAGGCCTAGTATGTGGTTGCTTTAATGTACACAATGGATGAATGCATGCATATATGAGAAAGAACACAATTGTCCAATTTCTCAATTTCTCTTTAAGAGCTCTTGATAAAATGTTTAGTGAATTATACTTGAATGGTTAGGCATAAAATACATTAAAAAAAACAAGAAAACCTCACTGCTAAAGGTGGTCCTACCACAAGAAGGTTTCCAAAAGAAAGAACATAGGCCAACCACCACAGCATAAAATGAAAAGATTGGTTTATTTAACAGTTATAGGTTAGTGCTTTTGCAGTAGTACTGCTTCTTCAGGTCTCAATAAAGTCTTTACAGAATTATACTTTAATATTTTGTTATAAAGTGCCCTTATAGTTACCCTTCTAATTTATTTATTATTTATTTATTTTACATTTGTTAACTGGGATAGTCCATTGGATATAGATCCATTTTCAGTGGAGGCCTGAGGAGAAAAGCTCCACAAGTACGAAAAAAAAAAAAAAAACAGTATTTAGCTTATGACATATTTAGCAAAGTAAACATTTCAGACAAAATTACAGTCAAATACAATGTTAGGGATTTAATTGCAGCTCACCCCTTAATGTGCCACCACTGAATTACTCCCCTCAGTAGACAGGGTTTTGATGATGACATGTTTCCAGTGACAAATTAGTTAACATTTCTGGTGAAATATATATCATTTTTTATTTTTACTGCAATGCCAACTCAGTACAGGTATTGTCTGGGAATTTTCCACAGTCCTTACCATGAACTCAGGTTATATACCCACCCAATGGAAACTGAACATGATACAAAACCCACACTATCACTGTCAAATTTCTGAAAACCCTATATTTCATACCTATGTATAAAAGTTATATGTCATTCCCCACTGATTATTCAGCACATTATAGTAGAATTATCAGATTCAAACACATCTAAGAATGATGTAGTACCCTTAGAGATTTCAGTGCTGAGTTACACCATTTTGCATTGCCCCTTTGGTAAAGATGAATTTGGTCTTGGCATGTTTCTAGTAACAAAAAGTTTTCTTAACTGGTGAAATATGACTTTCAATTATGATGCAATGACAACTTAGTAAAGTTATATTCTGGAAATGAGTTGTATTACTCACTCTAAATAGACGTCATACACCCATAACATTGCAAGCCATGTATAATGCAAAATACCAGAATATGACAGAGAAATGCCCATAAATCCTACATTTTGGTGTTGTGTACAAAGACCATCTCACTCTACCTTTGAAAGTTTTAATAAGATGTTCAGGAGTGCTAATAAAATCCTCAGGTTCAAAATATACCTAAAAATGCCAAAAGAGCCCTTAGAAATTTTAGTGCATCCTGGTGCTGAATTCAAACCCACCGCATCCCCATATCAGTCCAGGAAGTTTTGGTCATGGCATAATTCCACTCACAAAAAAATGTTGATTTTCCACAAAAATGTTACATGATTTTTAATTCAGTTTAAATGTGAATGGTAGAAAAATGTACTAAGGCCATGTGCAGAGGTTAAAATTGTGAGCTGTAGTTACTGTGGTACAGTGGTTGATTCCCTCAGTCCTCCTATGCCTCCTGGGTGCCCCTGAGCAAGTCACTTAACATTGCTCTCAGGTCATCCTTGAAAATGGCCTGTGTGTCTACTGGGCCTATATGATTTACAAATAAGATTATTATTACTCTATCCCTACCCGGAACAGAAGCCAGAACTCTTCCTCTAATGAAAACATGTATAATGCAACATGTCAGACTGTGACAAGAAAATGTCAGTAAAACCTTATATCTTTTATTTTTATATCAAATAGCATATCAGTCTATCTTTAACATTTAACAGTATATCCACGGAATTACAATAGGATGTTGAAGGAGAAAGTTCTCAAGACTACAAATTTTCTTGAATATTTCCAATGTAATTTAAGTAGAAAGTGATTGTATGACATTGCACCCTCAATAAAGAGAATTCCTGGTCATGGCATGTTTCAAATAAGAAACAACTTCACGTTACTGGAGATATGTATACTTTTTTACTTCTTATCTACTTTTAGTATAGCACTTATATATTCTGACAATGTGCTACATTGCCCCTGAAACAGAAATCGTACAACCATTTCTAATAAAAATAGTACAATAGTACAATATGGCATGCAGGACTGTAGCCTTGAAGTGACTGTGCATGCCTACATCTAACAGGAGGCATATCAATCCTCCTTTAACAGTGCTTGATAAAACTTTCAGGAAATTGTACTCATAACCTCAGGCACAAAAATACACATGAAAAACTACCATCTACCCCAAGAAATTTAAATGTATCTTATTGCTAAATTTAATTGGTTTATTGGTTTATACTAGGCTAACTGCCCTTGTGAGCCATTTTAAGCCTAGTCAATTACCCCATGTAAGAATCAAACCCTGTACCTTGTGTATGTAAGGTAAACACCTTTACCATTATGCCAACCTCCCACCCATATACCCCATTAAAGATAGTTTTGTCATGCCTTGTCACCAGTGACAAAATGGTCTTTTCTGGTGAAATAAGCATTATTTTCTTTTTTACTTCTTATCTATGAATACTCAAAAAATATATCATCTACACATTCTACACACAAAAAGAAGCAATATACTCATACTTAAAATAGGAAAATACAGTGTGCTAGACTGCAACAGTGGAATGCCTGTAAAACCCTGCACTTGCTGATGATTTATAATGGTTCGCCATTTAGGAATGCTAATAAAACTTTCAGGGAATTATCACATCATATTCAAGTGAAAAATGCACCCAAGACTGGCATTCATAGGTTCATAAGTGTTTAATAGGCTAATGACTACAGGGGCCTTTTTAAGCCTAGCCATGCATCCCAAATCTCTGACAAGTTCTGGTAACCTTGATAAGTGTAAGCAGGTGCTTGGGAAATGAAAAATTTACAAGTAGGGGCCTTGGAGATGAACCATTTACAGGTTGTCTGTGTTCATTAGAGACATAGGTGCCAAGCTAGGGATGTAGTTCCTGGCCCCATTCAACTGTCCAAGTTACAGCTGAATTGGGTGAGGGAGGAACTCTGCTTCAGATGGATGGGGAGCCTGTTCCAAAGACAGGGTAGTCTCTGGAATACATACCTGTCTCTCCAGCAGGTCCTATTTATATCACAGGCAAGATGTAAGCCTTTAGAAAGAGTAACTCTGGTGCTGTTAGCTTTGTAGATATGCTATAGGCCCATCAGAGTGGGGTCTGATAATGTCCTGTGTGCCAGGCATAGGTCTCCCCTCAACAGCCTGTAGGAAACAGAATATAGGGATAGGGACTTGAGGTGGTCTGCATAGGACATTTTACTTATGCCCTGTATTCTTTTAGTGAGAAACCTCTGTGGACACTCCATTTGTTGGATATGCCTGGTTAGGTACATACCAAAGGGGGCATTGTACTCAATGACAGGTCTGATGAATACAATGACTTCCTTGGACCTAGATGCCATACCTTTGCTTATAAGTTGCACAACATGGAATGATTTCCTCACTACTCTAGAAACATGATTGGCAAAAGCTAGATTACTGTCTATATGTGTCCCTAAGTCACTGACTTCTGGGTCATCTCCAAGGGGTGTGCTGTTGATATGATAGTTACCAGGGGTGAATGACTTCCTGAAGGATACTATTATGCATTTCATGGCATTTACTTTTAGTCCATGGCCCTGACACCAGATGTTTGTCTGTGTCAGCCCTTCCTGGAGAACATTTGTATCAGTGTTGGATTCAATGACAGCTCCAAATTTGCAATCGTCTGTAAATTTAGTCAGCCAGAGACCCCTGACATTGGCCTTGACTTAAGAGAAGTAAATGTGAAAAAGTAGAGGTCCAAGTAACGATCCCTGAGGGACTCCTCTTGTGACTGGCCTCTTTCTAGAGGTGGACTCCCAATTCTAACTTCCTGGGTCCTGTCTGGGAGTCAGTTGGCAATCCACTGGGTGGCATACCTAGCCTCTTAAGTTTGTCAACAATGCCAGAGAGGGGCATTGTGTCAAATGCTTTGGCCATGTCAAGGTAGGCAGTGCACCAAAACAAAAAAATAACTGGAACTATGAGCAGGGATAAACAGTATTTTAAACTTGTGGAATAAGCAGCAACTTTTCAAGCACGCTGTGGATTTTAAACTTGTGGAATAAGCACTTCTAACTACATTTTGGATTTTAAACTCTTGGAATAAACAACTATTACTTTTAAAAAAAGCAACTCTTTAAGTAAGTTGAAGACTTTGAATTTTTTAATTAATTATCCCTGCTCATGGTTCCAGTTACTTTTTTTTGTTTTGCTAGTTTTCCCTTATTAGTAACGTACTTGTCACTGCACTAATACTGTTGTTTTACTTTTACTCTCAAGGTAGGCAGTGTGAACCATTTTGCCTTCATCCATTGCTTTGGTGACCTTCTCAAAGAATTCCACCAGGTTGACTAGGCATGACCTGCCCTTGGTGAAACCAAACTGTGTTGGGTCCAGTGTCTGGAGGTTTACTATATCATTATCGATCAATTCCATGATAATTATTTCCATGGCTTTGCATATAAGACTAGTAAGACATATGGGTCTGTAGTTTCCATGGTCTGTAGATGGCCCACCTTTGTGCAGACGGATGATTGTTCTCCATTCATGAGGCATGAACCCTGTTTGGAGGATACAGTTAAATAGGAATTCCAGGGGGCCAGATAGATCATGTTTCATGCTATTTAGAAGACATCCTGAGATATTGTTTGGGCCCATTGATGCAGTGTTCTTGGTCTTAGAGAGAGCATTAAGGACCTGTTTCCTAGTGATAGCAGGGGGAGTTATATTTGATGGTATTTCCTGAAGAAAGGTTGGGGGGGGTAAAGTTGAAGCTGAATTTGTTGGCCCATAGGTTTGCTATATCTTCTAGCTTAGTATAGGTGGCTCGATTTAAAATGAGCTCTGCACACAACTGTGTATTGCCTTTGAGGTTGTGGCCATAGCTAGAGTGCCTTGTGGTTGCCCTTGGCCTGGGAGGCCAAATTTACCCTTAATTTGGCTTTGGTAAACTTTACTTGTCCTCTGAGTTGTTTGTTTAGTTTGATGAGAGTGCTTTTATCTTACTGGGTGCTGTACCTCTTAATTTTTGCCATGATTTTCTTCCTTCAGTTATACAAACTGTTGAATTTGTGATTCCACCAGGGTGGCTTATTTTTTGAGTTAATTCTGTACTTCCACCTGGAGGGTTGAGCTGTCTCTATGCAGCTATTAACATGGTTTATGTACCCATGAACTACAACACAGGCGATAGTATACTTAACACCGAAAGTGTGATAAGAGACCTTGGGACACAGGTGGACAGTAGTCTCTCCTTTGATAATCACATCGCCACAGTAGTCAGGAAATCCTTCTACGTGGCACACCTCATCACAAAAGGTTTCTCATCCAGAAAAAAAGAGGTAATTTTTCCCCTCTGCTCATCACTCATTAGACCCATTATAGAGTACAATGCCCCGTATGTTCCTCACAAGACATCTACAACAACTGGAAAGGCTACAGAAATACCTCACAAAGAGGATTACCAGCCTCAAACAGATGCCCTATGCAGACCGTCTCAAAAAACTCCAGCTTTACTCCATCACATATCGCCTCCTCAGAGGTGATCTCTTCCTAACATACAAAGCTATGTCAAACCCAGAGCTGTTGGACATGCTCCACTTAAAGAAATCCCAATCCCTCCGAGCTACATGCTCTAGGGACCTAAACCTTGTCACCACAATAAACAGAACATGCCGGAGGGATAGATTCCTGTCCCAGAGACTGCCCATGCTCTGGTATAAACTACCTATCTATATCAAACAAAGCTCCTCATTAGCACTCTTCAAGAAAAATCTTTTTTTTTTTTTTTTTTTTTCAAAACAGGTTTATTGTTTTAACATATAAGAGAAATATCATAACAATTTTATACAAGTAATTAAAAATAGGTATTATTATAATATTCAACAAAACAACTAAAGTATTTACAAAGACATCCACTACAATCAGATCAATTAATTAAACTAAAATACCATGCTATTGAAATTAAAATTTTTTAACAAATTTTGTAAATTATCCCATACAATAAAATAAGATGTTTTTCTGTTTGTTCTAGTCCTAATTGTGTTTATTTCCATATGGCACACTATATTCATAACATTTTTAAATTCATTGAACGAAGGAGGTGTATCTGAAATCCAATTTCTAGTTATTATTTTCCTAGCCACTGCTAGAATAGACCATAACAAGGGAAGCTTAACCTTTTTAACACTTTGAGGTACAGGTGTGTTGAATAATATAAGAGATTTAGAAATAATGAAATTATCTGTAAAAAGAGCCTGCAAAAATTCATTAATTGACTTCCAGTATTCTTTCAATTTTATACAGTCATAAAACATATGAGCCCAGTCAGCATTAATTTCTACATTACATCTCTTACATAGATTATATTTATTATTTATTTTATTCATCATCAAAGGTGTATAAACAGATCTATGTAAAAATTTCCATGTATAAAGTCTCCAGACAATGGAAGACGTAGTTCTATAAGCAGATTCCAATATATATTGTTTATCTTGTTGATTTGGTTCAAGAAAAATCTTGATGATTGAATGGGAAATAGGAAATTCATCCCGGAGATCACCTCTGTGGCTCTGCTCAACAGTGGCATAGGAAAATAATTTTCTTGGGTGGCAAAAGCCAGGGTACCTTTTTGGCTGGGCTTATATAGGCTCCGGGGTCGATAGCCTAGTACCTACCTATGAACCTATGAACCTTATTTAGGGTTTTTGCAAACAATTCTGCATAGCCAGCAGTGTTTTCAGGGTTTATGGGGGCTTGAAATTTTGCCAGGTTATCACTTAATAGCAGGAAGTTAGCCTTAGAATAGTTCCTGAATATTCCAAGTTTTATTTTTATTTCAAACCATTTTGTGGTCTGTTATTACCAGGGAAGACATTACACTGGGGGGGGGTGCAGCAGTCTCCCATATTAGTGAGGACCAGAACCAGTATGGTTGTACCCTTGGTTGGTGTATTGACAATCAGGTCTAGGGAGTTTGTGTTTACAAAATCCAGGAACCTCTGTGCCTGTACATTTGGTGTCATATAGGATTCTGCCTTTTAAGAATTTCAGTGCAGCTTGATGCTGAATTTGACCCCATCACATTGTTCACCTCAGTACGTTCTCATCATGTCATGCTGCTATGACACAAAGTTGTATTTTTAAGACAAATGTATGTGATTTTTTTTATTTCTGGTATAATCTAAACTCAGCAGAGATGTATTCTGTACATTTGCTGCATTACCTACCATGAAAAGAACTTGTATAACCCTTTTAATATAGATTGAGTACAATGCAAAATGACAGATTATCATACAGAAATATCTGAAAAAAAATACAAGTTCCTCTTTGTTGGGAAATATACATGTCTTTTTACTTCTTACATATTGATAACTTAATACAGATCTATTTTTTATCTTATTTAACTTAACCAAGCAAGCGACCTGGTCCAAAGACCATTTTCAGCAATGACTCTGGCAGAGTCAGTAACATTTCAAAGCAAGGGGAAGTAAAAACTTTTCAAAACATTTACAAACAACATACCTTCTTAGTTACTTTTCAAGCTAACATTTACATTTGGGTAACATTATACCCAACATTTGCAGCTCAATAACTGCTGTAGTTGTGATTTTACATGCATTTTATTTATACGTCACTGTATTCTGTATGAGGATACTATCACTTATACAGTTCAGTAACTAATATTGCTGTGGTTTTACATGAATATTGTTTACACAGATCTCTACATTCTACACAAGGATATTGGGGCTAATTTTTTACATTAGCTATTTATATTTAAGCGATTCTTGCCCTAGCCACAATCCATAACAAAAAAAATAAATAAATAAATAATAAACACTCTTTTTACAAGGGGCACAACCCCCCATACCTCTATTTCAATAAATCTATCACTCCAAGACCACGTAACTGTGAAGAAAAAAGCAAATTTCCTATTTCTCACAACATACACCATGCCTTGCACTTGCAGTGCAGAAAATCCAACACAAAGATTTGCTTACACTACTAATACTAAAACGAGCTGCACGTGGCTGATCAGTTGCATGCATCAGTGTAATAAACACTGATGCAATGCAGAATAAATAATTTTTGACCATCTGTATCTCAAGCAAACAAATAGGCGTGTGTGTGTGTGTGTGTGTGTGTGTGTGTGTATGTGTGTGTGTGTGTGTGTGTGTGTGTGTGTGTGTGTGTGTGTGTGTGTGTGTGTGTGTGTGTGTGTGTGTGTGTGTGTGTGTGTGTGTGTGTGTGTGTGTGCTGTAGGCAGATATATAAATATGTGTGTGTGTGTGTGTATAGATAGATATATATGTATATGGGCATGTGTATGGATATATATTTAACAACTATTATATTAAAAAATAGTTGTTAACATATTTTTTCTGCTTCCTCCCCTTTCAAAATTTCAGAAGTGATGGCTAAGTTATGCCTTTTTATAACTTATCTGTCTGCTGTCTTATGTTTTACATAAGTTATACTACCTTCCAACTTACACTGCCTTTCAACTTAGCTGGCTGTGCTGCAACTGCAGAATCATATGGGTGCGCACCTAAGACATTCTTTCACAAAATTATTATGTAACATTATTGAGTTAAAGCCTAAAAGAGAAATTTTTAGGCAATGGTGAATCCATAATATTTTTCAAAAATGTTTTAAAGGTATTTTGGTGTACTTTGTGGACAAACTATTGGTAGATACTAAAATGATAGCTACACTAAATACAAGCAAGAATAGGCCTGTGGGAGTGATTTATTTACTGGGGAGAAGAACCCCATTCAGGAATATGCATTTAGTCAGGATGAAATTTGAGAAGCATAAAATAAGTGTGAGTTACGGTAACACTAAAACTGTAGGTTAGATGGTTAAGAAAAGTAGATGATTTCAACAAACAGAGCAGTTACAAAGAGAGATAGGTGCCTTAGTGAAGTTTAAAGCAAAATATAGATATCTGTCATGAGTTTTGCTTAGTTTGGGAGTAACACTGAAGATGCTTCTAAGATGAGATGGAAGATTTTTTTTGTTTTAATAAGGCAAGTTGAGTGCAACTGATTCCTCGTATGTATAATCAGAATATGGTCTGTCCTGCAAAGGGTTGGCATGTTTCTTAGATGTGTTTTTATTACAGAACAATACCATTGCTAGTCTCTTCAGACTCATGTATACTGCCAGAAGGTACGTCTGGTTATAGCCTATGTACAAGTAAGTATTCCACAGTATGCTATAAATAAATGTTAGTGTTTTGGTAGATAGAGAAATGCTTTGGGGCTAAGGACAGATTAAAGCTTCCTGTGAGCACTAAAGTTAGCACCCCTGCAAGCAATTATGTCTGCATTCTCATTCATTGTTAGAGCGATTGTTAACATTTCTGTCATCAATAACCTTGCATGGAAATAGAGTAGTGGTATCGTTAGTGTTTCTGTCTTGCAACACTTGATTTTCTGGTTTGGTCCCTGGCAGAACTGCCGTCCTTGCAAGGTCACCACCACCTCCCTGTGTCTGTGTATGTTTTTAATGGGAGCTCAGTTTTCCACTCTCATGCCAAACACATCCCAGCAGATGATTTGGTGATCCTATAAAAAAAATGTCTGCAGGTGTGCATGTCTATGTCTGTTTGGTGTATCTGTCTGTGCATCACAAAAGGAATGAAATCCCATCCAGGACTGGTGCCCTGACTTACTCCCATTGCTTGCCAAGATAGTCTCCAGCTCCCCTGTAATCATGAACAGGATAAAGCAAGTATCAAAAATGAATGAAATGAATAGCAATGTGTGCAACAATTAAGCAGATTGCCTTATGAAACGTTTGTTTTCATAAACAGGCTGTGCACTAAAAGTGGCTTTAAAGGCCCATCCCAAAAAGTTAAAATATGTGTAATTTTTCATCATATACACCACTGATCAATCAGAATTACACTTTTTCTTATTATATATTAACTTCTTATACTCCAAAATGACACTCATGAGAATTGTGACATTGACATGATGGCCCTTCATTCTCTGTTCTCTGTGCAGAATGGAGTCTAGATCCTTATATTATAGCATGGCTTAGACATAATAAATGAGGTTTCTTCTTTCTCTCTCACTCTCTCCATATCTTTATCTCTGTTTAGTTACAGTTACAGTGTTGTGAGCCACTGACTTTTTAGATAGCCTCTGAAAGCAGCGTAAGAGGTTCTTTTTAATTGAATCATTCTTGTTTGTGTTTGAGCTGGTAAAAGCCTTTGCTAATCCATTTACATTTTCTTCAGTACAGAGGGGATACGAATGAAGGGCTTTGTTAAATGTTCAAAGCCATAGTTTTTGAAAATCCTAGACCCTCCATGCACCACTGACTTACTAGGTGTGAACATCGTTAGCTTTGCATTCATAAGAGACTGAAAGTAGTCATTTATGGGCATAATTGCCCATATGTTTGATACTATGCTTAGTTTTGTAGTTAAATGGATAAAGCATTGAGATGCAAAACATGTTTAGCATCAAGCTATTCTTTATTTTGTAGTTAAACAGATAAAAGCAGTGGGATGTGATATACCATCAGTATATATCAAGTTCCTTTTCTAGTACAATATGCTTTCTTTAACATTAGATTATTAAATGCATAATATAGTGATGGACGGCAGGTCTTTACTTGCACGTTTTCAAAGGGGGATTGGGCTGGTGGATGGAGGTAGCATTGGGCTGCTATGGAGTTGATACAGGGTTAAAGACCAAACCAGGGGCTGGAAAATGAATATTTTCCCTTAAGTAACAAGCTTCCTTGATACAGCTGTGCCTCAGTGTTTACAGAATTAAGCAGTTTATAGTAAAAAGTCACATACTAAAACTTTCTATTAACAACTCCTCCTCCTTACATAGCACTCAAACTCTTAGGACATGAAATCTGGACAAAGCCAAAAATAATGGGGGAACAAAGGCCCAAAAACAGGGACGCATTTTAAATATTGCTCTTATAAATGTTGAAAGTTGTTGGAATAAAACATTATGTGTTAGCATACATTTTGTGAAAGGATATGAAGTCTGAAACTCAAATGATGGTCATTATTCGGTGACTTCTATCCTCAATACTTTGCCAGAAAACCACAAATTTTATGAGAACCAGACTGAAAATATGAGCCAAAAGTCTAGACATTGTGCGAATATCCAGACAGATGAGAGGTATGCCTCCTTATAATGCATAAACAGTCTGAGCAACTCACAGCACAAACCTCATACTGAAGTAACTTATTTACAATTTACTGAAAATCTAGAAAGCCCGGTTAAATCCCCCCATGTATTCACCAGAATCAGTTTCAAAGCACTTCTGCAGTGAAACAATTCCTAAGTCAAGGAAGCATCATCAAGCAGTGGTATCCAAGAGCCACAAAAGCTTGTTAAAATGAGCAGGGCCAAAGCAAAGTTAAAAATGTATTAGTCTTGTTCAGTGGCATCAAGGTGCTACCATTTTGGATATTTTCATCTAACTGAAATTTAAATGAGTTAGCCATACGTGTAGTTTCAGCACATATCATCTTATCATCTCACTCATTCTGGGTGGTGAGTGGTGGTCTAGTCCCATAGCTGAAGTACCATCTAGGTGATGAACAGGATCTGGATCACATGCACAGATGAGCAGCACAAGCACTCTGGCCTTCCATGGAGTATGCTGTAGTGTAGAAAGCAAAAAAAGTGCAAAAAACAAAATAATCCAAGCAACCAGGATGAAACAGCAAATAATGACCTCCAAAGAAATAGCGTATCCAAAATTTATTTATCCGCTTTCGTTGACAAGACTTCATCAGAATACAGAAAGTAAAAAATGGCAAACTTAAATAATTAAAATTTAATTAAAAACCATCACATGTTCAATTAGATAATAACTTTGACAATTAGAGCTTAAAGCACCCCTACAGATTTCACACTAAATGAAAAGAAACACTGCCCTTGTCTTTATTAATTCTGAGTTTACGATACTTCAAAAAACATTTAATGTTAATAGAATCGTTAATACCAGGGGGGCAATCTGATCTCAATCTGATCTGCCAACTAGTTTCTCGCTGCATAAGATAATTCTTAAAGTCACCATCCCTTAAATCCCTATGACAGACTTCAAGAATGGAAAACAAAAACTTTTTGAAAGATGGACAATTGATAGAATGTTTGTACAAAGCATTAGTAACATCACATTGTTTAATGCTATACAAATGTTCTCTTATCCGAATTTTCAGCTGCCTGGTCGTCATACCAACATAAAATGTGGTACATGTGGAACACAGGGCAATGTATACTACACCTTGAGTACAACAATTAACAAAACCAGGAACCGTAAAAATTCTATCAAAAGAAGCCACTGTAACAAAAGGCCCGACAGAAATATACCTGCACATGTTGCATTGATTGCAACAATGCATCCCCCTCTTCCTGGTAAGAGCAACACTATCACTTGTAACTTTGGTGTCATTATGTTCTAAAATCTTTTTAATATTAAAATTGTTCCTTTGAACAAAAAACGGCTTATCACCAAGAACATTAAAGATATCTGAATTTCCCCTAATGACTCTCCAGTTCTTGGTCAACATATTTTGAATGCTGACAATCAGAACTCATACGTAGTGAACAAGCCAAATTGGCATTAACATGACTATTAACCTTTTTAGAGATCAAAAAGGCTTCTCCAGAAGTAATATTCAATAAAGATGGAAAATGCGTGTCACGTTTGCTCAAAATTTCATCTGCTGTTTGCTTCAACATTATTTTATCATACCCTCTCTCAACAAAAAGTGACATAATGAATTGAAACTCAAGCTTTAAATCACTCAACTTAGAAGTCATGCGACAGGCCCTAATAAATTGCCCCCTTGGAATATTATTAATTATATGCTTTGGATGTCCACTACGAAAATGAAGGTACCCATTACTGAATGTCTTTTTTCTAAAAATCCGACTATGAAATCTTTCATCAGTGGTATCCCACTGTAAACAAACGTCCAAAAAATTAACGCTACAGCCAACAGAGCCCTTTACAAATTGCAGATAGTGAGACAAAGAATTAACCTCAACAATGAAGGTATCAACTTTGGGGGAATCCCCTTCCATAATAAAAATTAAAATTAAATCATCAACAAAACGAGCATAAAACAATATATTGTACTTGGTGGTCAAGAAAGAAATAAATTGATGTTCCCACCAAGTTAAAACCAAGTTGGCGTAAGCAGGTGCTGCAAGTGACCCCATAGCTACTCCCCTTTTCTGTCGGTAATAAGCCCCATCAAATAAGAAGAAATTATTAAATAAAATAATTTCTAAAAATCTACAAATCAATGAAACACAGTTGTTGTTGAACTCAGATCCCATAGAAGTTAAAAAACTCCGCACTGCTTCGATCCCATCCAAATGTGGAATGCAAGTAAACAAAGAAACAACATCAATGGTAAATATGACGTGTTTGTCCGGATCGAACAAATTGTTCGAAATGAAAGAACAAAATTTGCTTAAAAAATGCCAAGAATCACGAAGATACGATGGTTCATTGACAATGATGGGTCCCAACAGAGCATCAATAATAAGGGACAAACCCTCAGTGACAGAATGTGGGGAGGACACAATAGGCCTGAAGGGTGGATGTGTCAAAGACTTGTGCGTTTTTGGTATTCCAAAGAAAACACCTATTCTAGGTTGGTTAACAACACAAAACTCATACATGTCATGACTAATGTCCCCAGCCATAAGTGCATCATACAAGAATGAATGAATATAGCGTTATAAAATCATAGATTTTTATATTTTTATATATTTTTATACATTTATTACTATTATACATACTTTCATACATTTTTATATATATGTTAATGTAGCATACTTAGTTGTCTTTTGATTCATCATGTTTCTAAGGTATGTGAACAGTTTATAGTATATGTGAACACTTGCCATGTCTCTTTAATTTTTTTGGCGGACTTTTTGATCAATTATATTATTAAGGGATGTGTATATATACCAAATGTTTGTTGTATTTTATTGTTCTGATGAAGACTGGGGTACAGTCGAAAGCGCTTAACCAGGAGTTGTGTTTTTTCTTTACAAATAAATTGTGACTTTATTCCTGTTGTACGAGCAGTTTTCCATATTCCTTCCATCATTTCGGTTCCTGAGTTGCTGCTTTGTTCGTTGTATTTGGGTTATTATCGGATGGCTGAGAATATGGAATCTCCTGCTTTATTGTCGAAGGATGGTATTCGAGAACTTAGAGCCGATTTAACAGCACTTCAGGGTGAGGTGCACAAATTACTTACATTGATTTCAGATCTAGTTTCTAACAACAACAAAAATAAGGAAGAAGTTGTTTCTCGCGGATCCTTGGAGATTGTTACTGCACACTTGGTTCCGGTACGCTCAGATGAAGAAGTTGACATCATTAACGTACATAAGTTACCCAATGCGCAGGCGCGCAGCCCTAGATCAAAACCACATGGATGTGGCGACGTGAGTACACCGGATTGTGGCTTTCCAAGAGCTTTACGAGACACGGACGGTGTCTTTGACCACTATCCAGCTTCTAACACTAATGCAGCTATATCAGGGGTACGTAGGGCGGACAGCATCACGGCTTTGGACCTAGTCCACAATGAGGATGACCAATTACTGTGCGAACGCCATGACTTTATGGAACAGGATTTCACGTTCGATTACAGTTTTTGTAAGAAGCGTGTGGAGAGGCAATACGGTGGTGCTCGCCCTAAAGAGACAAAGTATACAAACAGCAGATCCAAGACTTTTTTGGATAAAAAAGGTACTGTTACACATAACTTGGAGCAGGCTATTTCTAGTCCTGTTAAAAGTCATTACAGTGGAAAATTTGTAGACCATGTGCACAATGTTAATAGGAAGAACTGTAAAGACAAAACTTGTAATGATGGTTGTTTGTTTGAACAGTTTTTAAGTGATAGTCGAGATTATTTTGAAATTGATATGAGAAATACCAACGACAAATGTTTTAATACTGAAGGTGCATATTTATCACTGAAGGAGCATATTTTTGATTTTGGCAAAAAATTAGTTGCTTTTAAGAATACCAAAATTGATTGCAGCTATTTATCGAAATGCCTTAAGCTTAAAACAGTACCAAAAGGCCTAAGGTTTTTTAAATTACCATAAGGTATTAGTTATACATCCGATGTTGTTAAGGAGTTTAATGAATTGTTTGATGGGTTCGGACACGCGTACATGAAACTACTAATTAAACATCAGGATGAGAAACTAATTAAATTAGCAGACGAATTAGAACACATGAATCACACTATAACTCAGCATAAGGACTATGAGTGTTGGAAAGAGTTGTATATGAAGCAATATGCCTATGCAGATAATAATGTACACAATATATTAGATAGGAAAAATAGAAAAATGACACGTGATATAGAGGCATATAATAATGATAGGGCCTATGTTTGGCCGAGCTATAAGGCTCCAGAAGTATATAAAAAATACCCATCTAAGAGAAAAGAACCTAAGAATTCCTATAGGGATGAAAATTTTCAGGGGGGAAGATTTTATCCAGCTTGGAAGGTACAAAAACAATGGCACAGGACGTAAGCTCATTTGCTATCATCAAAGGTAGTTCCCCCCTTTCCAGTACATTCATTACACCCATGGTGGCTGTTTTAAATAATAATGTTTTAAATAATAATGTGGAGGCGGAGGCCAACGATACGAATACGGCAGTTGTGAAAGCTAATGTACAAAGACCTAAAATTATATTGTATGAAGGTTTTAAAGTTTTTAATTACACTGCAACCGAGATAGATAATTCTTGTGCCAAACTGTTAAGTAAAGGTATGAAGTTTATACCCATGACAGGATGGAATCTAATAGACAATATTAAGGAAGTTAAAAAGTATTGTAGGAAGCTGAATCTGGCATTGCAATTTGACAAAAATAAGGATCCTAATACAAGGGCTAAGGGCATAGCAGGAACAGATCTCACCAAAAAAAGTACTTACATACCCATTTCCAATCCACACATATACAATTTTGAACAATTGGTGTGCAATGATATATATTGGACATATAATAAAATGAAAATCTATGGGAATTCCACACCTGACAACTTAACTCGGATGGAAAGAAAAAGTTTAATTGATATTTTGAATAATAGAGAAATTAGGGTAATGAAACCCGATAAAGGAGGTGGAGCCGTGATATTTTACACTGATGAATATTATCAAGAGATACACAATATTTTATATAATTCAGGAAATTATGAGAATATATCATTGAACCAAATTAATATTGGTCATAAGCGCATAGACCTTATAATTGAAGAGTATCTTATTGATAACAGGATATCCAATGATACATACTCTTATGTGAAAGTAGACCATCCGGTGCTGTCCAAGATGGTCGGTATTCCCAAAGTACATAAATCAATTGAACATCCACCTTTTCGACCGATTGTGTCAGGTTCTAGGTCCAAAACCTTCAACATAGGGAAATTGATCGACAGATGGCTTAAGAAAGTTTATGACAACATCCCCCATATTATAAAGGACTCTTGGAGGTTTCTGGGTGAAATAACTAATGATAAATGGAGTTCAAATTTGATTTATTTGACAGTGGATGTCATCGATCTTTTTTCCAGTATTCCGAAGGTAGAGGGCTTAGAATACTTCGAAAGAAGTTTAAAAAAGTATACTGATTTATCATGGGAGAAAGTTAGTTTAATTTGCGATATGATGTCATTAGTGCTAGATTATAATTACATCTCTTTTCAAGGGGAGTTCTTTAGACAGACTAAGGGAGTGGCTATGGGAGCAGCCTGCGCTCCCATTTTCGCGAATTTGGTGATGGCGGATTGGGAATCCGAACATGTGTTTAAGAGTGTATTTTTTCAAGACATTGTATTATATGTCAGATATTTGGATGACATCTTTATATTGTGGAAAGCATCAGTGGATAGACTACATGAATTTATGCTCTACTTAAACAATACAGTTGACTTTTTGAAATTCACTTATGACCATAGCTATAAAGAAATTTCATATTTGGATGTACTATTGAGTCATGACCCACGAGGTTTTACATCCAGAATTTATAGGAAACTTACATTTTCGAATGACTATGTTCATTACAGTAGCAACCACCCCCCATATGTATTCAAAAATGTGATTAAAGGGCAATGCATACGTGCAGCGAGAATGTCATCAAACACACAGATTTTGGATATTGAACTTAACATCATCAAGGAAATGTTCATTAGTAGAGCTTACCCTGAAAAGATGGTTACGGATGTTATTAGATATGTACAGAATGAATGGGGAATTAAGTACAAACCCTTATTAGGATGTTATAAATTGGATAAACAGGTAGGTTTGCATAGTGATACATCAGGTAGGGTTTGTATACTCATATACACTCCCAGTACATATATTATCAAGGATATTTTAGAGAGATATTGGAAGACATTAGCTGTCATGGATATGGAACAAATATTAGGATCAAAACCAAGATGTGTATATAAGACAGCCCCCAATATGAAAAAGTTATTGGAAAGAACCAGTTACAACACACAGGCAAATGACATATTTAAGGGCACATCCAAATGTGGAAATTGCAAACAATGTAAATACATTAACCTGAATAAGGTAATTAAGTTGGATGACATCTGTCATACTTTTATTAAATGTAGGAAAGGAAATTGTAATACGAAGCAGGTGGTCTATTTAGCTGTATGTATAAAATGTAATGCACATTATATAGGTAAGACAGAAAGGCAGCTGAAAAAACGTATTTACGAACACCTATATAAAATAGGTAAATGTGATACTAAAAATGCATTATATAGGCACATATTAGAGAAGGGTGATGACCACAGCTTTTTATTTTCTACTATTGATCAGGTGATTGACACACCTTTTGGAGGAGATTGGAAAATGAGATTGGCACAATGTGAGAGCAAATGGCAAATTTTAACAGATTCTACGAGACCGCCCAGTCTTAATGATTTTATCAGTATTAAACCTTTTTTAGCTTTAGAATAGCTCATAGGTGTTTTTTACAACCGTGTGTATATGTAGCTAGCACAGTAGTAGACAGTATGTGTTTATATAGTATACATTTTTATATGAGTCGCATATATCCATTATTTGCATACACCTAGTTGGAGTATTGGGCCTTATTAGTATTTTCTTGTAAGCATTTTTAACACACATACAATCATAATTATATAAATTTTATAAAATCATAGATTTTTATATTTTTATATATTTTTATACATTTATTACTATTATACATACTTTCATACATTTTTATATATACGTTAATGTAGCATACTTAGTTGTCTTTTGATTCATCATGTTTCTAAGGTATGTGAACAGTTTATAGTATATGTGAACACTTGCCATGTCTCTTTAATTTTTTAGGCGGACTTTTTGATCAATTATATTATTAAGGGATGTGTATATATACCAAATGTTTGTTGTATTTTATTGTTCTGATGAAGACTGGGGTACAGTCGAAAGCGCTTAACCAGGAGTTGTGTTTTTTCTTTACAAATAAATTGTGACTTTATTCCTGTTGTACGAGCAGTTTTCCATATTCCTTCCATCATTTTGGTTCATGAATATAGCGTTGCCAACGACGAATATCAAGTAATGAAATGACCTCATATTCATCCTTGTTCTTAAGAATATCAGTTAACATCTTTTTGTATGTGTCTTGCTCCATAATGACAATGTTGCCCCCCTTATCGCTTTTCATGAACCTAAAGGCCTTCGATAACCCCTTCAGGTTCATTAGAGCTTTCCTTTGATTTAATGTCAAATTATAGTGATAACTAGATCTGGAATTACTGGGTCTAGAGTTTAACATATCATAAACATCCTGCGTACAAATTTCTTCAAACACTCTAATAGTGTGTTGTAATGGGGGGGTATAGCAGGAAGGTTTACTAAAAAACTTTTCAGTTTCAGATAAATTGTGCAATAAATAAAATAAGTTCAGCTTCCTCGTATATTGCTTAATATCTATGACAGTACCAACATAAACAGCACATGAACTTGGAACAAAATTCAAGCCCAATTTCAAAACAGAAATTTCATCATCTGAAAAAACAACTGTGTTTCATTGATTTGTAGATTTTTATTTGTTTGTTGATTGTTTTATGCTCGTTTTGTTGATGATTTAATTTTTATTATGGAAGAGGATTCCCCCAAAGTTGATACCTTCATTGTTGAGGTTAATTCTTTGTCTCACTATCTGCAATTTGTAAAGGGCTCTGTTGGCCGTAGCGTTAATTTTTTGGACGTTTGTTTACAGTGGGATACCACTGATGAAAGATTTCATAGTCGGATTTTTAGAAAAAAGACATTCAGTAATGGGTACCTTCATTTTCGTAGTGGACATCCAAAGCATATAATTAATAATATTCCAAGGGGGCAATTTATTAGGGCCTGTCGCATGACTTCTAAGTTGAGTGATTTAAAGCTTGAGTTTCAATTCATTATGTCACTTTTTGTTGAGAGAGGGTATGATAAAATAATGTTGAAGCAAACAGCAGATGAAATTTTGAGCAAACGTGACACGCATTTTCCATCTTTATTGAATATTACTTCTGGAGAAGCCTTTTTGATCTCTAAAAAGGTTAATAGTCATGTTAATGCCAATTTGGCTTGTTCACTACGTATGAGTTCTGATTGTCAGCGCATTCAAAATATGTTGACCAAGAACTGGAGAGTCATTAGGGGAAATTCAGATATCTTTAATGTTCTTGGTGATAAGCCGTTTTTTGTTCAAAGGAACAATTTTAATATTAAAAAGATTTTAGAACATAATGACACCAAAGTTACAAGTGATAGTGTTGCTCTTACCAGGAAGAGGGGGATGCATTGTTGCAATCAATGCAACATGTGCAGGTATATTTCTGTTGGGCCTTTTGTTACAGTGGCTTCTTTTGATAGAATTTTTACGGTTCCTGGTTTTGTTAATTGTTGTACTCAAGGTGTAGTATACATTGCCCTGTGTTCCACATGTACCGCATTTTATGTTGGTATGACGACCAGGCAGCTGAAAATTCGGATAAGAGAACATTTGTAGAGCATTAAAAAATGTGATGTTACTAATGCTTTGTACAAACATTCTATCAATTGTCCATCTTTCAAAAAGTTTTTGTTTTCCATTCTTGAAGTCTGTCATAGGGATTTAAGGGATGGTGACTTTAAGAATTATCTTATGCAGCGAGAAACTAGTTGGCAGATCAGATTGAGATCAGATTGCCCCCCTGGTATTAACGATTCTATTAACATTAAATGTTTTTTGAAGTATCGTAAACTCAGAATTAATAAAGACAAGGGCAGTGTTTCTTTTCATTTAGTGTGAAATCTGTAGGGGTGCTTTAAGCACTAATTGTCAAAGTTATTATCTAATTGAACATGTGATGGTTTTTAATTAAATTTTAATTATTTAAGTTTGCCATTTTTTACTTTCTGTATTCTGATGAAGTCTTGTCGACGAAAGCGGATAAATAAATTTTGGATACGCAATTTCTTTGGAGGTCATTATTTGCTGTTTTATGCTGTAGTGTAGTTGGAGCTTGAGTCTGTAGAAGCACACAGCTCTAAGCAGCCCAGCATTGTAGGTCATGTAATCACAAAGGTTAAGTACTGGCTTCCAAAGGGAGGTGGGAGTAAGCCACAGCACAAAATCCTAGTAGGCATCAAAGGTAGCACCACATTAGATTTACCCTATATTGCTAAACTCCTAGACCATCATAGTGAAGTCTTGACCCCAAGAATGTGTTCGTCCTCATATGGCAACTATAGTCTAGGCAGAGTAAGTTGGAATTGTGGACCAGGAGGGAAGGGAAGGAGATCTTAGAAAAGGGAGGTGATTGGAGTACATTTACTAGTGTTGAATGAATTTTTTTTTATTTTTTTATTTTTGCTTTGATTTGCCTGTTTGTCACTTCTTTGTATGGTTTCAGAGTGCATTTGGGGCCAAAAGCAAAAAATTAAAAGTTGGGGTGTGGCATCCTCCCCCCCCCCCGGGCCAGTAATCAAGAAGCTTGAATCCTCACCACTAACACTGGAGAACAAATGTAGATACACACAGTATTCCCAGATGCAGTTTTCTGCATCAAACACAATTTCCTTTATGAGCACACAGGGAACACACTTAGTTCGGGGGCTGGATATCCCTCTGTCTCCCTCTCTCTCTCTCTCTCTCTCTCCAGGCCCCCAATAAGACATCCCCACTGGCACAGCTGTAGAGATGAGTCCTCAGCCGAGTGTTCAAGCCAAGTCCTCCACCACTCTCTCTGTGAAGCTAGTGTTTGGCACACAAACACTCTTTGAGATCTGATTTCCACACACACACACACACACACACACACACACACACACACACACACACACACACACACACACATACACATACACACACACACACCTGTGAAAGGCTGGCACAGATTTACTAGCTGTCCTCTTCTGCCCAGATTGTAAGGTAGTTACTGCCACAAAACACTCCAATGCCAGTTACTCTAAGGCTCTTACAAGGGTACCCAATGGTGAGTGATCCTTCTATGTCAAGTTTCAAAAACAGACTGCACAGAGACTTCTGTCTCATCTAGTATTAAAACATCATTACTCTAAACCTCTTACATGGGTACCTAATGGTAAGTGATCCTTCTATGTCAGGTTTAAAAAACAGACTGCACAGAGAATTCTGTCTCATCTAGTATTAACATCATTTCAAAGATGGATTATAGAATGACATCACATATATCTGTCATATGACTTCTGGTTCCCATACTACCCCATTACTAGAAACTGAACCGAAATATCGCACGTATGTGTTAGCATACACACAGATAGGGCTTTGCTAAGATGTGTTATAGCATCTGGAAGCCATAAAACCATTTCAACACTTCCACCCTTCCACGGTAGCAATTAGTTCGCCGCTACACACAATACAACAAGGAATCCTAGTTCTTGTTTTCACAGACATTTCATCTCTGGCTGCAGTCAGAACTGTAAGATACAATCTTTATGGCCTACCAGGTAATTTAATTGCAAACTATTTTTTAAAGTTAGCTGGACTGAGATTAACCTCTTCTCTTCCAGTATCTTTTGTTACAATATATTAATTTCCATGGTTACACTACAGTCTGACATACAGGCACATTTCTTTTTCTGTCCAGCAGGACACACTGTTGTTACATTTTTAACACAAGCAGCTTTGCAAATACATTTTTTCAACAAAAGCATCTGTACAAATCAGTTTGATATACAAATGACATATACAAATGACATACAATTCTTTACAAAATTCCAGCTAGCTATGCTAGCATATGTTACACATCCACTGCCCTACTTCTTGTAGCATAGCTGGCAATACCTCACATTATCACATGGAGCATAATATTATACATGTGCAAAATACTGCACTGGTAGAGAAAGCAGCACATATCAACACTAATTACTGGTAAAGGAAGTGTGTTGTTACTACCTCTACTGGCTAAGATGATGTGGCAAAAGTAAGATCCACCAGAATAGCATTATCTAGGTCAGTGCAACTGATATAATAAGTAATCTAGAGCACAGTAGAAACTATGAGGTAAACACTAATCAACAGCAGGCAAATATAAATAATGCACAAAACACCACAAAGGAGAAAAATATATTAGAAAATGATGTGTTAGTAACTGGAGGCACAATCTTGAAAAGCTTCAGAAATGTTTTACTGAGAATAAGGAGAGCTCAGGTCACAATTCTGTATCTTGGAGGCTACACCTTGATAGGTATAAATGTGCCAAAAACTAAATAATAGTAGTACACAAAAATATAAATAAGTGGTTATTGTTGCACACATAATGATGTAAGGAAAAAAGGTAAGACTGACATTATAACTGCAATATAGGATATCATACAGTTTAGTAAAGAAAGGGGATTTAATGTTAGGTTTTCTGATTTATTCCCTTCCACATATGACATTCAAAAGGTGAGTGGAGTAAATAATGAATTGAAAAGACTGCCAGCTAAGAATGGCAATAGGTACTCATTTCTTTGTAAGAATTTTATCTCTGGGAACACACTGTTCATGTGGGTAATAAAATACTGAGTTAAAAAATGACAAAACTGATCAATTTTTACAGACACCCCAATCGGGGTATAAACAGAACACATGCTAAGTTTAATAATATTAGATTCTTTCCAATCAGTACAATGAGCATAACTAACATGTTTTTACAGTTAGTACATGTTCACACAGAAATTTTAAATAAGACGTGGTACAGTGAGAGCAACCCTCATCCAACGATGCACGGGGTCGTGCAGTTATGGAAACGAAATCTCATGAGGTGTTTCATTATATGTTAGCCAGCAATTTCAGTTAACTCATATTAAATACTTCTGGAGAACTATTAGTCATAAAGGTGCTGATAGGATAAACACCTTTAAGAACAGTAAGCTTTTCAACGGCCCAGATATAAAACAGGAGGAATAACACAACACTACTACTGACTTCTTAGTGCTGCAGGGCTAGCCACCTGACATTGTGAACCCTGGCTCTAGATGATTGTCACTGTCGAAGTGACACTCCAACACCATACACAAAAAATGGGAAAAGGTATTATGGATGGATTGATGGATTACTGAATTCTTGACGTGTGTGTCATATTCAAGGATTATTTGGTTAGATATTTAAATGCTCCAGTGGTAAGATGGCTTACTTTTAGCTCTCCAAGAGAAAGTGATGAAGGGGTATTAAAGACAAGGAATGCTACAGCAAGGACACATTCAACATGCTGACTTTAATGCTAGGTTAGGGAACATTTTTGGATATTTTACTGTGTAGATGAAATCTTGATATGAGCAACATATCTTTATCTTGACCATTAGGTTACTTGGACCATATTAAGCATAATGTAGAGAGCTGGACTTAATATGGAAAAGTCAATGACAAAAAGAGAACTCAAACAGACCTACTATAAAGATAATTATGAGGCTCTGAAATTAGAACTGCCATCTTATAACCGGAAAGATGACTTAGCAGATTTAACAGCTAAAGAAGGCTGGGAGTGCATTGTCAGAAATAAGTTTAATAACAGGGTATGTTTCACTGTCAGGTACTACTTTAAATAAAACCAGATAAGATGTTCCAGGAAAGTATTATTGGAAAACTTTTAAGATGTCCCTAACAGAAAGTAACATAGAAATATATAAATCAATCTCATATTCCTACAAAGTGGAAGTAAAGAGAGACAACAAAGTATGAAATAAATTCTGGCTAGACATACTTTGGACAATAAGAAGTCTTTCTTTAACATATAAGGCATTATAAATACAGTAAAACCAAGGTCATCTCTCTTAAAGTAAACACTACATTAACTGAGGATACAGCAGTGATAGTGGAACCATTTGCAGAGCACTTTGGCAAACAGGTAACAGAGACGTCCAAAGGGATAATTACTGCAGTGGATCTAAACACTATTAAATGTTCAGCTCTAACATAAAACACAGTAAATGAGTCCTTTATGAAAATCAAAGCTAACTGCACTGCAGGCCCTGATGGATTAAATGGGATTTCCTGGGACAAATAAGTAGCTGCCTGGTACCTACTTTAACACTTGTTTATTAGAAATTATTTATAAGTGGGTATGTTCCAGAAATGCTGCTGTGCCAGGAAACTACAGACCGATAACTCTAACTTGCATATTAGGTAAATTATTTATAAGAGTATTACTAAAGATGATTTCACCAAGTGATGGAGGGGACAGGGACATAAACCAACATGTTTTGTTAACCAGATATACATTGTAGTACAAACAGTGAGCTTTTATAGGGCTATAGTAGAAGCTTGGGAATAACAAAACAGCAACTGATGTTATATATCTAAACTTAGTCAAAGCTTTCAGTTCCATCCCACATGCAGTGATCCTTCAAATGATGAGAAGCTGGAACACAAATAGGTACACTGGTAACTGAATCCAACACTGGTTAGATAGAAGGGAATTTTCCATTATGATCAAAGATGACTTCTAAATATGAGTATATAGGCAACAGTTGAAACACATTATTGCTGAACATCAAAACATTGACCACATTTGGCCAAATTCAGGAAATAAATGGACAATAAAAATAATAAATAAAAATGCTACTTGTATATACCAGCTCTGAAGTTGCACAACAGTGCGGAAAATGGAAAAAACCCTAAACATACACTGTCAACTTTCTTGCACTAAGACAATGTTCGGTGACCTACAAATAGGCAAAATGAGTCAGATAATTCACAGGTTGACCAAAAACAGTCGACAAAAAGAATTAGTACTGTCAAAATATTTCCCAATAACTTGAGGGGAACCCCTAGAGTCTGTCTTGAGACTAGTACGATTCCATCTATTCATGACAACAATGTCAGCTTCAGAACTATGTTTAACCAAACAGTTTGCAAATTATGTCAAGATAATTGCCTCGGCGAATACTCTGCAGGATCAGAAGATGTTGCAAGAAATATATAGATGTGTTGTACATATTAGTAGAACAATAGAATATATCATTTAATAGTAAAAAATGTGTTATACTACACTTAGGACAAATTGATCGAGACTATACACATGCTAAAAGTGATAACATGCAGTATTAGGTACTACAAGGCCCTGGAAGTCACAGATAATAAATAGCTTGATCTTGAAAATAATGTAAATGTAGCACAAAAATATTTGATCAAGCCTTTTCACTTATTTGATAAAGGATGTTAATAAGTTAGAAAGAAATACTGTCAGTTTTAAACAAAGATATTTCACTTAAAATCAAAAACTACAATGAGAGGCCTGTGACACTTGAAGCTGCATTCCCTCTATTACAGATTGAAAAAAGGATATTTGATTTCGACAGTAAATGTCTTAAAGATAAAAAATTAATTAACTTCCGGCTTTGAGATTATTAACTGTGTTTTTGAGATAAGAAATAATACATACTCTATAAAATTTGAGCATTAAACAAACTTTCAATCAATATTAGGCAATCAGGAAACTTAAAACAACTTAAACGAGACCTAGACATATTTTATGGAAACATTGCATTTGTGGTGAAAACAACATGAAGTAGGCTCTCGAGTCTCAGATGACTCAGAACCAGGTCTTTGAGCTAGTACTAATACTGAAACATTAATGACTTCAGACACCACCATCTCCTGGACTACAGATTTACAGACAGATGGGCTGAAAACTACTTCCTAAATAACTTTTAATGGAGTCAAGAATACTATGCCTCTGACTGAAAGTTGAGTTGTGAGCCATTGCCCCACTCTTTTTTCTCTCTCAGCAATACATGCAGCAGACAGTACTCACACCTCTCTTCATGCTGACTGGGAGATAACGTGATCGTAAGTGCAATACTTGATGGAGAATGTGGTGATAGAAAGACAGAGCACAAGAGCCCATTCAGACAGAGCACAAGTGGCTATGCACATCCCCTCATTTTAATAAAAGTGAAATTCAGTTAAAAACTCTGGATTCTGTGTTTTATAATGCCATGTTATGCATCTTTACATCAAGGGTAGCTACTAAGAAAACATAGCCAGCTATTAACTTAGATGAATTTAAATTAACAGTATTGAGAAGCATCTATTAAATGTCTAAAATAGCAAGCCGTCTTTCATTTGAAAACATACACCATGTCAAAATAAAATACTAGAAAATCATCATTTCTGGAAAAAATGTAGACAACAGAAAATAAGCTGACTTGATTGTGGAACTCAGAGGTGTCAATGGTTCAAAAGGCAGCAAACTTACCTTTTATGCTGGGAAGATCAGAAGGCTATAGGTTCCATTCTCACACCAGGTACTTGGATTCACTTTTCCAGTACTGCTAGTGCAGTACAGAATAAGGAAATGCTGAACTCATGAGATGTTATCCTTTGGATGAGACATTAAACTGTGATTCTACCTGCCTGAATTAGTGCTGGTGGTAGCTCATTTGAATGTAAAAGATCCCAGAACACTTACTGAAAAAGAGTATATACAATTTCTCAGGTCTATATTAAATTGTCGAAGTTCCACAACCTTGAATCATTAAACATCGACCGCTAGTGATCAAAGTTGCAGAATGTCGAACAATTTAAAAAAAAAAAAAAGGCAAGAAAAGTAAAAGGGTTTAAGCAAGGGGGGCAAGCCCCCCTGCACACCCCCCAAATCCGAGATCACGCTACAGCGTAGCAAAGGGAAATCTTCCATTTCAGCACCATACTCCATTAAAGTGTGATCTCGGAGTTGGTATATTTAAGTAGCGGGGAGTGTAGTGGGCACAGCCTCCCATGTGAGGGGTGCAGGGGGGCTTGCCCCCCTGCTTAAAAAAGCTACTTTTGTTTTGTTTTGTTTTTTTTTTGTTTTTATCAGATATTCAAAGTTTCAGAACTTCGATCACATGGGTTCGACCATATGGTGTTCGAAGTTCTGAAACTTCGATTATCTGATATAGATCCCAGTTTCTCAGGTGTCCTAGACAAATTTCCTCTAGACATAATGCATGCCATCTTGAGTCTCCCTTGAAAATAGGCCATCCTTAGAACCTAGTCAACAAAAAGTAAAAAAAAAAAAAAAAAAATATGCATTGTCTGAGGCACAACTGGATATCTGGACACATGTATCAATGTCTGTGCACTAAAGAATCACAAGGAAAACATTTTTATTGAAAAAAGAAAACTTTACTTTTAGTAAAAATATGGTTTAGTGGCTGTATCTTTAAGTCAGCTAGTGTCACTCTGAGGAAGGGAACCACAGAGGAGCAATTTACCAATTTGTGTTTATAATCCTTTAAAATAGTGTTTGCTCTCTTCTGTCTCTAAAAAAATTCGCAAATGCAAACATACCTCTTAGACCAAAAAATCTGGACAGAGTCATAAATAATGGGTGGCCAATGGCCCAAAATATTGCTCTTACAAACTTAGAAAGTTGATAGAATAACAGATTTTGCATTTGCATGAACTTTCTGACTGGTACGAAGTCTGAAACCCAAATGTCTATCATTATTTTCTGACTCCAGCTCTCAATGATTTACTACCCATTTGCCACAAAACCAGAATTTTATGAGAAACAGACTAAAAATGTGGCAAAAATCTGGACATTACGAAAATCTGTACAGTTGAGAGGTATGATTTATGCAGATTTGTCCTTGAGGTACTTGGTAATATAACCATAACAGTAATGTGTGTTAACAAGTTAGAAAATAAAACTACTGAAATAGCGTTGCAAATCTCATCTCACTGTTAACCACAAGACATGAAGAGCTGCCTGTTAATTTCTTTCTCTTGTAGCTAATGGACAAACATTGTTACTTTTGTAAGAATAAAGGTGAAGCATATATCCCTAAAGAGCTCAGAAATGTTCCTGGAATTCCTGCAGGCATGTCACTTAATGGGGTGGATGGACATCTCTATTTTAAACTAGATTTTAAAAGATGTAGGGTCACTTGCTTTCAGAAAATGAATATTAATCTGGGATTCATTTTGCTGTTATCTCCTGTACTTAAAACAGCTGAAAACAAATGGGAATGCTGCTTGAGCTATCCCTTAGACACTGCAGCTGTTACAGCCTGTAAATATCAGCTGTAAGGCTCCACTCAGGGCTGCCTGTAGGTTTCTGTATGATAACTGACTTGCTAATAAGGTGATAGCATTCATGCCCACAGGCAATCCCAGAGCACCACCTAAAACTAAACTGCTGCAAATGATCTGTGGGGCTTAAAATTATGCCCAGAACAAAACTGTTGTGAAATCATTCCTGGTAAGGGCTAGTCAGTAATAAATAAAACATAACAATATATTGCAGTTCATGAAATTGAATGTTAGTATTTACTTTTGCTTATTTTGCTTATTGAAACACTGCACAGTAGTGATATATATATATATATATATATATATATATATATATATATATATATATATATATATATATATATATATATATATAGAACATCAGTTAATATGGCATTTCCTTAAGGACATCAAAACAATTCACTTTTCATGCTACTGCCTCACAGCTGCGAGGTCCATGTTCAGTTAAGTGTTAGTCAGCAGAATTCAAGCCCTTGTCCTATGACCTAAGCATAAATACCTGAGATGAGCCTAAGAGAGACTGTGCAAATATCTGTGGCAACACCTGTGGATCAGCAGTGAGGAAAACCCTATTACAGGTATGGTGTTTAGAATCAGTTGTCTTTAGGAAACAGGAAATCAAAGTAGCAGGCTTTTAGTGTTACTTTCCAGGCTAGCACCATGTGTAGTAGGGGTGGGCAGGTACAACTGGATGGGAAACAGAAAATACACCCTTGGGATTCCACCCATGTCCCTGCTGAACAGGGGCTTTGGGTGCTGACCTATCTAAACATAGGCTAAACTCTGGGGTAGACTTATAAAGGGCCTCAGGGCCAATAGCCTAGTAACTTTCTTTAGTTATGTTAGGAACCTGGGTGGTAATTCCCAGATATGCTCAGAATTAGTCCAAAATAACAAAAAATACACTGAGCCCACAGACATTGCCAACATCCTAGCTGACAGGTTCAGTGCAAACTTCTCCCCCCCCCCACCAAAAGGGCAAATATCTATCCCAGCAGAGTGCTGCCCCCCCTGACATCTCAGATGCTCAGGTAAGAGCCGCCCTCTCCAAAGCAAAAAACACAGCATCAATGGGACCAGACAGTATCCCGGGCTGCGTCCTACATGAACTCCACGAAGAGCTAAACCCATACATAAAACTACTGTTCAATCTCAGCCTTACTACAGGATATGTGCCCAAAGAGTGGCGTACAGCAACAGTGGTCCCTCTCCATAAAGGTGGTGCCTCAACGGATCCTGGAAACTATCGCCCCATAAGCCTGACTAGCTTGGTCTGAAAAGCTATGGAAAGGATCATCATGGACCTCATAAATAAAGATATTGGGGACCTACAGACACTGGATCCTACCCAGTTCGGCTTTGTTAAGGGCAGATCCTGCCTCTTAAACCTGGTTGACTTCTTTGAAACAGTCACCAAGGCAATTGACGAGGGGAAGGTGGTCTACACAGCCTACCTGGACCTCGCAAAAGCCTTCAATACAATACCCCACTCGGGCATTATAGATAAGCTCACCAGCTTAAATATAAACCCCTATGTCACTAGATGGATTGCAAACTGGCTCAAGGACAGAACCCACATGGTTAGAATTGCTGGAGCCATGTCAGACTCCAAAAAAGTTACAATGGTGTCCCACAAGGCTCAGTCCTGGGACCTCTCTTGTTCGGTATATATTTCTCGGAGGTACAGGCCAACACAGAAGGACTGTGGCTGACCAAGTTCGCAGATGACTGCAAACTGGGTGCCATAATCGACTCTCCAGCCGACACAAGCATCCTCCAAAAGGGCCTCATAGAAACAGACAACTGGTGCCAGAGCCATGGCCTCAAGCTAAATGCCAAAAAGTGTATAGTCATCCCCTTTGGCAAAAACAAAGTGCCCACAAATTGCCACATAGGTGGTAATCCATTAAGTACAGAAGAAGTAATTAGGGACCTGGGGACCCAAGTTGATAGCTATCTCTCATTTCACAACCACGTGGCCAAAGTGGTTAGAAAAACATTTTATATAGCCCACCTAATCATGAAGGGATTCACATCTAGATCAGGGGAGGTCATCGTGCCTCTTTACTCATCCCTCATCAGGCTCATAATTGAGTACAATGCCCCTTTTGGGATGACCCTTACCAGACACCTGCAGCAACTGGAAAGACCCCAAAAGTACCTCACCAAGAGGATCAAAGGGCTCAAACAGATGCCATATGCTGCCCGGTTAAAGAAACTCCAGCTCTACTCAGTGGCATACCGCCTGTTCAGAGGCGATCTGTGCCTGACGTATAAAGCCATGTCCAACCCGGAATTAATGGACATGCTGCACCTCATTAAATCCAAATCCCATCGAGCTACGCACTCGAGAGACTTGAACCTCAGCACTGAAATAAATAGGACATGCTGGAGGGACAGATTCATAACCCAGAGGCTCCCTTCACTCTGGAATAAAATCCCAGTCCAGGTTAGCCAGAGTCCCTCATTGACTCTCTTCAAGAGGAATCTTGATGAGTGGATGGGAGATCGTAGGTTTACCCCGGGTATCACTTCTGTGTCACTGTTAGACAGAGGCACAGTATACTAACCTCGAAAAAGGGCATAGCAAAATAAATTTAAAATGGGTGGCAAAAGCCAAACACATTCTGGCTAGGCTTATAAATGCCCTAGGGCAGATAGCCTAGTATGAACCTATGAGCCTATGAACTTCCTATGAGCCTATGATCCTACATAAAAGAACTGGCTGCATGACTAAAATGCAAAGCACTATACATTAACATTCGAAAGTATGATAACAAAACTGCGATCACTTACAAAAAAAGATCAAACTTCAAAACTTGCTGTAACACTGTAGAGGAGTTTTTACTATCAATGTTCCTACACTTTTGAAGTGGAAAGCTGTGGCATCACACACCGTCTAGTGATATATACATAAATATATGTGTTTCTAATATCACTGTACCTCAGAATAAGTATGCTTTGCATTTCTGCCTGACACTCAAAATGAACACGCTGGAATAAATTTATGGAAAATAGTTAAGGCAGTTAAAGAATGCTTTGTGAGTCATCAAAAAAAGGATTTGAAATAGCCAAGGCCTGGTGCTATGGTTCTAAACTACAGTTGTTAACATAGGCACAGATGTCAGGGTACTGTGGAAGAAAAAGAGCTAAGCAGGAAGTCTGCAGGTACCCCAGAGGTTTGGAAGAAAAGGTAGGCATCCAGATTAAGCTGATCGGAATTCCTACCAAGTGCCACTTTTTAAATAAAGGAATTTGGCACTATATGCATTCTTGAATACAGGATAAAATGGAAAGTGAAATGTACTGAGGACAGGCAGGGAATCTGGGGCTCTTGTACTGATGAGTTCAATTTTTGAATGAGTTTGTTTATCCACTGGTGAAGAAGAAGTAAATGAGGCAGAAACAAGGCTGGCTATGGGAGAGTCTGCAACAAAGACAGACATGAAGGGTGTACGGCTACTACTGCCTCCATGTTTAAGCCTGAATATTATAACCACATTTTGACTTCCTATAATTAATAACATCTTTGAATTAATTATGGCTAAAGTAGATATATGTATATGTACCTTCTGACTTTTAAACAAAGTTAAGCTACTCAAAATAATGTCATAATGTTACAGAATCCAAAGGCACACACACAACTTAAAGGCACACTGTAGAACCTGTTGCACAGAGCATCACTATTCATTTTGTTCCATTTTTTTCAGTGGTACTGAAAGTTAAATGTTTGATCTACCCAGATACAAGTATTTGAAAGTAAGAGTGGTTTCGATGTGTGTTTTTTTTGGGGGGTTAATAGTTTTTGACAGGTGCCAAAAATTGTTGATTGGGCTTTATGAGGACTGAGGATGAATTTATTGTTCGATAGCCAAGTGGTGAGTATTAACAAGTCATCTTGGAGTTAAGTTTGTATGTGTGTTATTTTTGTGCAGGATATAAAACTGAATTAAAGTAACTGCATCATCTCAGAGTACTCTTGGTTTTATACAAAAAATGTTATTAGGACAGTCTCCCATCTCCAAGAAAACTGGAGGCTGAATTTCTGTTACAGGTGAATTGCTAGTATATTTGCATTTCCAGCCAGTTGTTGCATTCTTGTAGTTTAGCCTTTCCTCACACATTTACTAATACCCATCTAACATTGCACTAGCTGAGGTCAATGCACTTTTGGTAAGGAGAAATGAACTAGGATCAGTGCATATGCTCATCCATTGCCAGAACACTATTGTTTTGGGATATGTTGTGATATGGTGATCTCAAGCCAGTAAATTACTACTGGTATCTTCATCAATGTATATTTAAAATATATTTTAAGGATGAAATCTATTTTATCTGGCAGTAATTGGAAAGACACAGTGCAGTTCTTTTAATGATCAGCTTCCTATGTCCAGGGTAGAGTTTGATTTGTTTCACCTCCATTTGCCTACTGTGCAATCTGCACAAGTCTCATAATCAGACAGGGATCATAGGCAGACTCACCCTGGAAAGGGATATTTATGTCCAGTCGGCTTGCCAGGCCAACAAACGTCTAAAAACAAGTGCTTTTCTGATAAATGAACTTTTTCACATAGAATTTTTATGAAAGTTATAAAATTCTTAACCATCCTTGGATGTTTCTCTGAAAAGCACAAACTATCAAATGTCATATCAGGTGACAGAACTGCACTGTTGACCAACATGAGATGACAGCACTAAAACTTTAAACGGCGCTTCCTTTTTCTTTTTAAGCCATGCCAATTTTGAATGAAGGTCCTAGACATCATTTGGAGTGACTATGTAACTTAGTTGTTTCTTCAGTATGTAAATAAGTCTTTTATCTTAGAGTAAAAAAAATAGTTAAGATTACGAGTGATTTTCTTTCAAAAATAAGCCACAAATACACCACAAAACTTCTAGATCCTCAAAGCTTCTGAAGATCTGGTTTCCCCCAACTCCCAGCTGTATAAGGTGGAAATCTTACCCACAGAGTTTTGTACTGAAATCCTTCCTGTAAAAAAAATCCTTTGCTTGCCCTATTGTAAGACATAGGGTTAAAGGAAGCATGATTCACAGCACAAAGGGTATGCCACACAAGACCAAGATATACCATTTTTTTAAATAATTTTGGTCACTACAATCTTTGACCATCAAGTCCTCCTGGTGATCTACTGATGACTTGATCACCACATCTTTCTTCTTTTGCAGAACTTTACATTACCTTGAAAGAGATTACCCTTTATTTGACTTATATTATTGCCAAAATGGGTGAGGCAATATGCAAGACCCTAGAGAAGTCATCATCTGTAACAGGTCCAGAAGTTGTTTCCTTATGCATTGATACAATGGCTCATCATCATCATCATCATCATCAACCACACCCTTTTCCCATATTCTACATGGGGATGGGGTGTTGTGTCAACTGTCGCCATCTCTCTCTAGATTTAGTGTCCCTCTCCTGCCTTCTTCGACACTCATGCCCAACTTTTGCAGGTCTTCTATCACACAATCCATCAACTTCTTTGCTGGACACCCTTGTTTCCTCTTGCCTTCTTCCTGTCTGTCCCAAATTATTGTCACTAGATTGTCTTCTGCTTTTCCGCACATGTGCCCAAACCACCATAATCTGTTCTCTTTGACCTTTTCTGCAGTTCAAGCTACTTTGGTGTCACTCATCCTATGTTATGATTTAAGACAAACAGGCGGGTAGTTCATTTATATGCTTTACTATATAGAAACAGATCAGGATGGACAGCAGCAACATAAAATATAAACAAATTGATTAACTGACAGACCATTACATACATGCATGCTTAAATCTCAACAGCTCCCTAAAAAATGGCAGTATGGCTCATACATGCTCAGTATTTATACACATATGCAAGCCTATGGAAAGCTTCTTAAAGGTATACACACACATACTGATCTACATCTTTTTAGTTAATTGCCCACAATAAAATGGCATCTGAAAAATATATGCAATTATACAGACACTGAGAAATAAACATAACATTCATGTCCAAGTCACAGTGTATCTGGAAAATGGTCTGGAAATGAGACCCGATCTGGTGATATAGCAATTAGGACTGGGTTTAGCAACAGGGACAGTCACTGGTGAACAATCTGTCTCAGGAGTTTCTGGAATCTTCTCAGGAGCAGGGATATTTGCTGGAATACTGGATAACTCACTCTGAGATCTAGAGTCTATTTCACAGGCAAGATGCTGCAATACAGGCTTGGACACCGGTACTAAATGTTTCTGATTCCACCTAAATTTAACTCCTTGTGAATCCACAATGTACGATCTCAACACTGGACATATACTTTTCATGACTCCAATCTGATCAAAACTTTTGGACATATGCATCCTCATTACCTCCCCTTCTCCTAATGGATTGAGCAGTTTGCTGGACTTATCATAATAGAACTCCTGGGACAAACGCTTTTTCATGAGTTGAGCTTTCACTGCTTTGTTGTTCTTAGCACAGGAAATCAACAGATTGCCACTGATTGGTAGTGTGCTTCTGGTTTGTCTCGATAAAAGCCTTTATGCAGATGAACCAAGATATTTATCACAAGGAATATTTCTGAGATTCAGGAGATTCAGAAAAGCATCGCTATTATCTCATTTTGACTTCTCTAATAATTGTTTTGCACTTTGAACTGCAAGTTCTGCCAAACCATTTGACTGTGGGTACTCAGGACTACTCGTAACTGATAAAATCACACTCTTCAACAAATTTCTTGAACTGCTGGCTTGTAAACTGTGTAATATTGTCATAAATAACTTTATGCAGACTACCATGCACTGCAAAATGATGCTTCAACCTAGTAATGACAGACCTGGAAGTTAGGTTGAGAAGTAGGTCAACCTTGAACCAGTTTGAATAACAGTCTACTAACAACAAGTAATGTTAAGCATTCCATTTGAAAATGCCTGTCGCTACTGTTGACCAAGGTAGTTCAGGAATCTGGTTTAGCTGAAGTTGTTCCTTTTGTTGATGTGGCTTAGTACTAGTACATAGAGAACAAGATGAAAGTACTCTCTCAATATCCTTTGATATAGAAGGCTAAAATACTAGTCCTCTCGCCCTTCTTTTGGTAGAATCTGTTCCTGGGTGGCTATAATGAAAGATGGTAATGTACTCTTGTTTTAAGGATTTTGGAACAATCACTTTTGGACCTTTCATGATGATACCATTGTCAAACAAAATCTCATCTCTGTAAGGAAAATATGGTTGCAGGTCATGAGGTAAACAATATTGCTTTGATGGCCATTCTAGACTGATAAAGTGGTGGAGTTTCTGAAGAATTGGATCCGAGGCTGTGTGAGTTCTAAGCTCATCAAGAAGTGTGGAAGAAAAATTTATCAGTTCCATGACTTCAAAATCAAGTGTCTTATTTTCATGCTGTTCAGTGGTATTTCGGGGTGATCTGGATAAAGTATCAGCAAGATAAAGAAGTTTGCCTTTTGTGTAGACAAGAATGAAGTTTTACTTTTGCAATTTCAACATCATACATTGCAATCTGGCAGGAGCTGTATGCATAGGCTTTCTCAAAATAGTGACTAGAGGTTGGTGACCTGTTTTGATTTGAATTGGTAGGACATAAATATAATATAGAACTCCAAACATGCAAACACAATGGCCAAGAGTTCTTTCTCTGTGGGAGCATACTGCATCTCAGTTTGGGTTAGAGTTCTGGATGCATAGGCTACCAGTCTACCCTCTTGAAGAATAACTGCACCAAGACCAAATTTCAAAGCATCACAAGAAAGAGTTACTGGTTTGTGAACATCATGGTACCTGAGAGTTAGTGGACTGGCAATTCTCTGTTTCAGGACATCAAATGCTCTTTGGTGTTGTTCTAACCAGGACCAGAATACATCTTTGTGTGTCAACTCTCTAAGCAGTGCTGAAATATGGCTTAAGTCTGGAATGAACTTGCCTAGATAGGTAACCGTGCCAAGAAAATGTTGTAGGGCTTGAACATTGTCTGGAGCTGCCATATCAAGAATTGCTGTTTGCTTGGAAGGATCTAATCATAAGCCTGAACTGGTAAACAAATGACCAACATAAGTAACTTCTCATAATCTGAATTTGCACTTCTGAGGATTCAGCTTAAGATTCACTTCACGTGCTCTTTCCAGAACTTTCTCAAGGTTTCTGTCACACACAGCTTCACCGTTACCTCCTACTAGAATATCATCTACTATAATAGCACACGGATATTCACAAAAAAATTTGTTCCATGACATACTGGAAGACTTCACTGGTAGAATTTATCCCAAATGGCATTCTCAAAAATCTGTATCTGCCAAAAGGAGTATTGAAAGTGGCTAGCAATGAAGATTTTCAGTTAAGTAAAATTTTTCAAAATGAACTCTTTGTATCCAAAACAGAAAAACAGTGGCATTTGGCATAATAGCAGAGACTTCTTCAACTGTACACATTGGATGATGAGGTCTTTTCAGCCCTTTGTTTAAATCTCATGGATCAATGCATATTCTGATATTAGTAAGAATAAAAAGATCCATGACTCGATAAAACCACAGCTTTATTGTAAATGTAGAATCACTGACTTAGCGCTTTCACCCATATTTTTATATTATCTGAGCTTTTCTTATGAGCTACCACCATGGAAGATACCCATTCAGTTGGTTTGTCAACTGGACAAATCATTCCTTGCTGCGCCATTTTATCTAGCTCAGCTTTGACTCTGTTTTGCATAGCTACTGGAACTTTTTGGGCTGGTCTGACAACTGGGCTGACTTCAGGGTCTATATTTATGGAGTACACAACTGGGAGTTTGCCTAGGTTGTCTTCAAAAAGATCAGTATAGGTATAAATAGACTGGGTGAAATTAGAACAGTGGTCTTTTACACTACCATGGTGGACTTCCTTATTAAATGAAAGCAGTCCCATTTTCAAACTGTCTCTGAGGCCTAGTAATGGCTTTATGCACCTTTTGACTACATAAAATTGCAATTCATAGCTGTTTCCAGCAGAGTAACATAAAAGCACTACTGAACCTTTGGTTTGAATTTCTTCACCACCATAAGCAACAACCTTCACACACATTATCAAATCAAGCTTCTCACCAGCACATACTGTAGCAAATGTTTCTGCTGACATAACATTGCACTTTGAACCTGTGTCAGCTTTGAGCTGTATGTGTCTTCCATTTATCCGAACATTACAAAATACTTCATTCTTTGCCCAAAAATCTACTGCATTGACTGTTTCATTAAGCACAGACACACCATCAACATGAAAAGTAGGGTCACATTTTTCTAATTGATCAACTTGTCTCTTTGAATGTTCTCTTTTAATAAAAGAATGTGCCTGTTTTGATTTAGAAAATCTTTGAAAATTATTCCACTTTTTACATCTGTGGCATTTCTGAACAAAAGCTAAGCACTTTTCTCCTTTAGATACACGATTACCACCACATTTATGACAGTTGACTATGAGGCTAGGTGAGGGAACGTGCTTTGAGTTTGCTGACTCACCCTTGTGTTTCACTGAGACTGTGCATGCTCTGGAATTTGCTAGAAAGCTACAGGGTTTACCAGGGACTGTTATAGGACTCACAGTTGCTGCCATGTGCTTGGGCCTGTTTTTTTTACCACGTGCTGTGTACTGTCAGCATTAGCTTTAGAAGACACTGGAAGCATGCATTTCTCATTTGTAAGCATATTTGTGTGCTTTTCTGTGAGCTCATATATCTGACAAATCTCAATGGCCTTATTCAAAGTAAAGCGCTGTCATGAAGCAAAATCTTTCTCACAGCATCATCTTTAATATTACACACAAGTCTGTGTCTTTTATCAACTCATCCCTTAAATCACCAAATCTGCATGTTTTAGCCTTATTTTTCAAGTCAGTTATACATGCTGTAAAAGTTTCACCAGGCTTTTGATCCCTTGGTAAAATAAATTCCTTCCCATTATAATATTTGTTTGGGGGTTACCCATTTCTCTAAATTTACGTTTTAACCACTCAGGCTCTTCCCTTGTTTCAACTGGTGGTACCACTAAATGATGGCTTCCCCCTCTCCTCCAAACACCGCAGGGGCATACACAAATGAACACTCTTTCTGTGGCTTCTGAACCAGCTAAAATAAGCAGAATAAATGCCTTTGTACTTGCATCTTTATCAGAAAATGCAGCCAGTATGAAAATATCATACTCTTGCTCAAACACTCTCCAGTTCTCTGCAATATTATTGTCAAATACAAGTGGACCAGGTTTTCGAAATCCTTCAGCCATGCCAACAAAGTATACTTAAACACACTGCAAATATGGCCCTTGTAATTATGTACGAGCATACACATACACCAGGTACTTGTAATAACATTCAAATGCACAATAAACTCTTCAAAATAATGTACTTTGTGAAATATGCTTTGAAATGGCTATATTTTGTAAAATAACTGTTCTGTAATTCTGCACAAACTTGCAAACACTCTGTATACCATGGATATCTTGAATAGCTTTAATTAATGCAAAAAATAGCACATAGCAAAAAATGCAGTTGTTTTCCTAATTTTATACCTTTTATGCAATTCAGACATTATTTCAAACATTTTCTTGACCATTTCAAATATTTTTATTAATATGTCACAGTTTTAGACATTTCATTTAACTAGAAATTTGTTATGAGCGTTCTGAGTGCTTTGTTTTATATTCTTCGAGTAAGAAGTAATTTAAGCAAGTTTTAGTACCTGGAATTCATTTCTGACCTGTTTTGCGAGTTGTACGTGCAGTAGGAATGATCTATTTCTCTAAATTTCTCCAACATTAACTGAGTTCCTCTTGGTCTTGATTCTGGTTTCCATTCTGACACCATGTCGCTCGTCTTATGTTATGATTCAAGATGAACAGTCGGGGTAGTTCATTTATATGCTTTATTATATAGAAACAGATCAGGATGGACAGCAGCAGCATAAAATATAAATAAACTGATTAACTGACAGACCATTACATACATGCATTCTTACATCTCAACAGCTTTCTACAAAATGGCAGTCTGGCTCGCACATGCTCAGTATTTATACACATGCAAGTCCATGGAAAGCTTCTTAAAGGTATACATACATAATGATCAATATTTGGCAGCTGCACTTACGTCCTCATTTCTTTGTCTGTCCCACAGTATGCATCCTGCCACCCATTTCAAGCACTTCATCTCCAACACCTCTAGCTTCCTCAGCTGCACTGTCTTTACTACCCAGGTGTCCATGATGTACAGTAGTACTGGTTGCACCTTACTTTTCAGCTTCTTTGACATTCATCTGTCATACACTACAGCTGACACTGCGCCAGTTGGCTGCAACCCCCTATGATTTTATCTTTGACCTCCTCATTCAGACTTCTCTTCTTCTCAACCACCCCTCCCAGATAATTAAAGCTGTTAACCTGTTCCACTATTTTCCCTTCTATCTCAATTCTCAGTTTCTTCAGAACTCCATAATTTGCTGCCATTATGCCTTTCTTATCTGTACTCAGTTTTATTCCATATGCCTTCAGTTTTGCATTCTATTCTCCTATCCTTTGTCAAAGTTCTTGCCTGTAATGCCACATTGTCTGCATACAGCAACTTTACTGATCTGTTCCCTCTGACTTGTTTGTTAATGTAGTCCATCACTAGTATGAATAGCAGTGGGGATAACTGAATCCTGGAGCACACATACTCCCACTGGGAACCCCTCTGCAAGACTGAACACTGTTCATACTTGAGTGCAATAGTGGATCTGTATGATTAAGTACATAGTGTATGCAACACTGGTTGCCTCAGCTACCTCCATACTTCATGACCCCCACACGTGTGCTGTATACAAACCAGCTACAGCAGAATGAACTGCACTAACAGGGCCAGCCCCTGGACTTCACCAGTAAATATGTCTGCAGTTTAAAGTCCCACATTCCATTTGAGGTAGGATATCTGGTCATCAGTAACTGATTCCTAATGACCCTGAACAGTTCTTCAGGTGCTAGATCTGTTTCTTGAAACTGGGTCTCTAGTATTATAACCAGGGTTGAAATCACTATGTCATAGAAGGCTATTATGGGTGCTTTGCTGGTGCAGGCTAATAAGGGTACCAGTTGTCACCTGACGTAGCAAAAGGGAAATTTAGTTTGAGGGCAAAAGATTAGGTTGAGCTGCTTAATCTCTAATGACTTGACATTTTTAAATGAGTTGGACTTTTTAAATGAGGGTATTCAGAGAGAAAGACAGAGACAGAGAGGTTATCCTATGGGGATGCTGAATGAAATTGGAACTGAAATCCTTGAAAAAGAAAAAAAAGCAGATTTGGTCCTATCTTGAAAGGTGCAGAAATATTGAATGACAAAAAGGGTTACAATTTTGATTCAGTTTTTTTCAAGGGCAATGATTCTCCCTTTAAACTCTAGAAGTAATGAAGTTAAAAAGTTAATTACCAGGAAATAGTCTATAGTACTTGGGTCAGTAGGCTTGACCAATACATTGGGTTCTGCTCCTAAATTTGTATACAAAAGAAATAACTTGAGAATATTTTTGGAGAGTAGTACTAATATGGGACAGACATCAAAGGTGCACAATGATGGAATGGGAAAGCACGTTTCATTTTCTCAATTCAAGTTTACTATGGACAACATGAACACCACCATGGCAAATTACCCCAGGGTAATTTCATGTAAGGGGAATTACAATCATTCCATGAATGGTGTAGTAAACCTGGCAATATGCACCATGTATCCATCACCTTGTGCTGGTAAGACTGAGAGACTTTTATGTATGAGAATCTGTGAACACACATATGCCATTAAAAGAAGGCTGCAAACAATGTACTTAGTAACCATTCCCTTTCATGGTTTATTTTTAGGAAGTTTGTATTCTTTATTTTGGAAAAGGTACCTAGATTTAATACAGATAAATGCTGGGAGGATAAATTAGAATATATGGAATTGCATTGGCAAATCCTATTAAAGGCCTCCCACGCACCTTGCCTCAGTGAACAGATCTCCATGAATAGTATATTACATATTAAGGCGTCAAAATAATGATGATAGGTTTTTAAGAAAGATTTTTTTAGAATGCTGTTTATTATAATTATATATTAATTAGGAAGACGTTTTGATCCTCTTCAGTAGTTTAACTTCAACCAATCAAAATGTAAACCTCATTCTAATCGCATTATGAGATTTTTTTGTTTTTAAATAAGGAAGTTGGTGTATGTTTAATGTTCTGATCAAGTTCCTTTAAACAGTTTGGAATGAGAGAGCTTAATGAACTTTTTATTAAAGTTACTTCTTGGAAAGGCGTTTTCTGTTGCATTCTTTATTGTTAATTATAACAAATTAGTTATTTGCAGTACAATTTTTAGGAAAAATCAGGGAAAAACAGATATATTGCATGAACTCTGATGAAATTATTTGAAATTCAGAATCACAATGCACATTGACTTGGGAATGTCATTTCTAATGTTAATTATTTAAAAATAAAAAAAATGTTAAACTGGTTTAACTACTTTATGATAAATACAACAAATTAGCCAAGAAGTAGTCTATTACAAGCATCCCTATAGCACAAAGGAATAAAGCCATTACTGCCCCCAGAAGACCCATGCTCAATTCGCAGCATGGGCAGTAGAGCAGCCATGGGGAGGATTGGGAGATGGGAGCTGATGTCAGCTCACCATTCCGAGGAGGCAGAATAGGCTTGCTGCAATAAGCAGTATGCCAATCTGGTTAGCTTCATGCTGCATGCAGTGATCCACAAAATTGGAAGGTTGCCTCCTGAGGGTAGATAGGGTAGATCCTGGGAGGAGGTTAAGCAGTGTCCAGTAGACCTGGTGAACAAGGACAGGAGTTGGCGGCAGGTAATGGTCAGTTGCACTTTGGGAAAAAAAGAAACAGTCTATTACTACAGAACTGTAGCTATGGCTGGGTGAAGCAAGCTGTCAGGAGTACAATCAGCAGTTGCTCTATGGGGAGCAATTGGAATATCAGCACTCATTTAAGAAGCCATGGATTATGTTATGGCTTATCAGTGAATCTATTTAGTAGCCTTATCTGTTAGTAACTGTATCAAGGAGCTTGCATAACCTTTCTGCTACAGTTTGTAAGTTCCATGAGGTTTATTTATTTATTTATTGTCCTCAACTTAACTTCAGGGAAGCAGGAAATACTTTTTTTTCTGTTTAACTTCAACTTGAGTTGATGGAGACATCAGTCTAGGGACTGCCAGGGTGCCAGATGGCCTAACTATAGCTTTGCTAAGACACAATTACTGCAGAACTTCTATAGCCTTTATTTCTTCTTTATGGCTTTTAATACTCATGAGGAATCCAGACTTCATTAATGCTGTGTCTGTGTTTTTTGTTACACAACTCTAAATTCTTTTTTTTATTATGGAATATTTATGGTATCCAAATACTATTAAACAGTATTATGCATGGAGTAGCTCTCTCTGCAATGACCTTCATCAGCTTGTTTTTGCCCCCTGTATCAGTTCTAAACCAAAGTATATGAGTGGCAAGTGAAGAGATCATGATAAAGCTGATGCAATCAATGAGGTCAGAAATGCAAGGTTTTAGAAAGACCAGGCCAGCATCTTTTCATCTTGCAGCCAAAAAAAAGAGAAATAAAACACTGAAAAAATACAGGATATACATAAAACAAACACTTTTGAGTCATTAACAAGATATCTACTTCAAGGCAAGTCAAATCCCTAGGCATGAATATTCATCCTAAAGTCAAGTCTAGTCCCATTTTATATTCTGTTAAGCAAATCTCAAGTCTCTTACGAGTCCAACTTGAGTTGTCATGTGATTCAGGTCTCCACCTCTAATTGCTACTAGTCAAATAATACAATGCTTATAACTGTGCATAATGCATTTAATGCCCTTCTAAAAAAATATTGCAGAAAGTCTGGAAGGAAAAGTATATCTTTTTACAGATAAGCAGATTCTTAGCAGAATGAATACATGTAGATAGATGAAAATGGGCTTTGCAGGTTTGGAGGAATGGTTATATATGTGACCACTTATGCTGAATACAGGGAACTGCAAGGTACATATAGAAGCTAGGACTGCACTGGAAGAAAAAGGAACAGAAGTGAAATAATCTGGACCTGGACAAAGCCAAAAATAATGGGGGACAAAGGCCTAAAAATAGGGACATATTTTAAATGTTGCTCTTATAAACTTAGAAGGTTGCTAGAATGAAAGGTTTTGTGTTACCATGCATTTTCTGAAAATTATGGACTCTGAAACTCAAATGTTTGTTATTATTCACTGACTTCAATCCTCACTGATTTGCCAGAAAATTATAAACTTTGTGAGGAAGAGACCAAAAATATGAAGTAAAAATCTGGCCATTCAGTTGTGAGGAAGAGACCAAAAATAAAAAAAAGACTTTCGGCTTTTCCCGGTTAGGGGTTGCCCCAGCGGAACTCCAGTCCACTCATGATTGGCAGTGGATTTTTATGGTGCCAAGTTGCCAGCCCGGCGCCCAGCCTTCAATGAAGGCACGCCCATTCACACTCGTACCTACCTGCATGTCTTTTAAGATCACTCAACCATGAGGAGGACATGTAGACTCCACACAGAAGGTGCTCCAGCCAAGAATCGAACAAGATAACCTCTTGCTGTGAGGTGACAACACTAAGCGCTGCACCACCGCAAAAATATGAAGTAAAAATCTGGGCATTCAACAAAAATCTGGACAGTTGACAGGTGTGTCTCAAAAAGTGGGGAGGAGAGTTACGGATTCAGCAATGGACATGAAAGGGCATCAGCAGTAGCAAAGAATGCATTATTCCCCTCTACACTTTGCAAGGCTCCACCTGGGGTACTGAACATAGTTGTAGGAACTCATTCAGAGGAGGGAAATAAAAATAGGAAGTGTCTAAATTACCAGTTGTAGGAAAAGAGAACAACATGACAAGAGTAATATAACTAAAACTTATGAGTGCTTTACAGAAATCAGCAAAGTCCTGTAGGATAACAACTTCCAGAAAATTAGATGCCTGAGACCTAAAGGACACGGTCTAAAGACAGAGGGCAAACAACACTGGGCAGTACGAAGAAGCATCTTCTTCAGAAAGAGAAACAGAAATGACTGCATGGATCAGCTACTTGGCAGAGACTTTGGAATTAAAACAGTGAAGTGGCACTATGCATGGCAAAGATAAAATGTAGTACTTATCACAGTTGGCAAATATTTTCCTGTTTACTAGGACTGGAAGCTTATTTAGAAAGTGGGTGAAGAAGCAGATTATTGTTCCAAATAATACTTAATTGCCACAAAGTCTATTTTCTAGCAGATAAACATGCAAGTAAGCAAAAAGGTCTATTCACATAGGTTCATAGGTTCATAGGTTGATACTAGGCTATCTGCCCTAGGGCATTTATAAGCCTAGCCAGAGTGTGTTTGGCTTTCGCCACCCTTTTAGATTAGTTGACTGTGCCTCTGTATAGTAGGTCACAGAAGGTAGCCCTTTTAAGGTTAGTTTACTATACCTCTGTCAAGCAGGGACACAGAAGAGATCCCAGGGGTAAACTTACGATCTCCCATCCACTCGTCAAGATTTCTCTTAAAGAGGGTCAGTGAGGGGCTCTGCCTAACATGGATTGGGATTTTGTTCCAGAGTGAGGGGAGCCTCTGGAATATGAATCTGTTCCTCCAGCATGTCCTATTTATTTCTGTGCTGAGGTTCAAGTCCCTGGAGTGTGTAGCTCTAAGGGATTTGGATTTCCTGAGGTGAAGCATGTCCATTAATTCTGGGTTCGACATGGCTTTATACGTCAGACACAGATCGTCTCTGAGTAGGCGGTACACAACTGAGTAGAGCTGGAGTTTCTTTAGTCGAACTGCATAGGGCATCTGTTTGAGTCCCTTGATCCTCTTGGTGAGGTACTTTTGGGGTCTTTCCAGTTGCTGCAGGTGTCGGGTAAGGTACATCCCAAATGGGGCATTGTATTCAATTATGGGCCTGATAAGTGATGAGTAGAGGGGCACAATGACCTCTCTTGATCTAGATGTGAACCCTTTCATGATAAGGTGGGCTATATAGAAGGTCTTTCTAACCACTTTGGCAACGTGATTGTCAAAGGAGAGATTGCTATCTACTTGGGTCCCCAAGTCCCTAATTACTTCTTCCGTACTTAATGGATTACCACCTATGTGGTAATTTGTGGGCACTTTGTTTTTCCCAAAGGGGATGACTATGCACTTTTTGGAATTTAGCTTTAGGCCATGGCTCTGGCACCAGTTATCCGTCTCTGTGAGACCCTTTTGGAGGATGCTTGTGTCAGCTGGAGAGTTGATTATGGCACCCAGTTTGCAGTCATCTGCGAACTTGGTCAGCCATAGTCCACCCGTGTTAGCCTGTACCTCAGAGAAATTTATACCGAACAAGAGAGGTCCCAGGTCTGAGCCTTGTGGGACGCCAGTTGTAACTGGTTTAGAGTCTGACATGGCACCTGCTATTCTGACTATGTGGGTTCTATCCCTGAACCAGTTTGCAACCCATCTTGTGACATAGGGGTTGATATTTAAGCTGGTGAGCTTATTTATGATGCCCGAGTGGGGGTATTGTGTCGAAGGCTTTTGTGAGGTCCAGTTAGGCTGTGTGGACTACCTTCCCTTCATCTATGGCTTTGGTAACTGTTTCAAAGAAGTTGACCAGGTTCAAGAGGCAAAATCTGCCCTTAACAAAGCCGAATTGGGTAGGATCCAGTGTCTGGAGGTTCCCAATGTCTTTGTTTATGATTTCCGTGATGATACGCTCCATAGCTCTGCAGACCAGGCTAGTCAGGTTTATAGGGCGATAGTTTCTGGGGTCTGTTGTGGCACCACCTTTGTGGAGTGGGACCACTGTTGCTGTACGCCATTCCTTGGGTACATATCCTGTAGTAAGGCTGAGATTGAACAGTGACTTTATATGAGGGTTTAGTTCTTCTTGGAGCTCGTGTAAGACACAGCCCAGGACACCGTCTGGTCCCATTGATGCTGTGTTTTTTGCTTTGGAGAGGGCAGCTCTCACCTGTGCATCTGTGATCTCAGGAAGGCTACACTCTGTTGGGATAGACATTTGCTTTTTTTGGGGGGAAGGGGGGGGGAGTTTGCACTGAACCTTTCTGCCAGGATGTTGGCAATGTCTGTGGGTTCAGTGTATTTTTTGTCATTTTGCACTAACTCAGAGCATATCTGGGAGTTGCCTCCCAGGTTCCTGACATAACTAAAGAAGGCCTTGTGATTATCTTTAGTGTCTTGTGCAATTTTTCTTTCGAAGCTGGCCTTAGATGATTTTATGAGGGATCATAGTTTCTTGCTAGTACTGATCAGAGACACCTTCCCTTTTTGAGATTTTGCTCTATCATGTAGTAGCTTTCTCCTTCTGTTGTATAGCTTATTTATAGCTGGGGTCCACCAGACAGGTCTCCTGCCTTTGGAGGAGTGAGTCTTGGTTTTATTTGGGTTAGCATGCTCCATGCATTCCTGTAGGTGTCCATAGAATGCTTTTGTAAAGGATTCTGCGTTTTGGGCCGTATTTTTCACTGGCCCCAGGGCTTTGAAGGATTCCACCTTGGTTTTGAGAAGTGTGAAGTTTGCTTTTGAGAAGTTCTTCACCGTGGTTTCCTTGGCTGGGGGTGGGGATGGAATATGGATGTCCAGTGAGATTAGTTTATGGTCTGATCTTACCAATGAGGGGTATAGCTCTGGTGTGGAACATACAGACCCCATGTTGGTGATGACCAGTTCCAGTATGTTTTCCCCTCTTGTGGGAGTGGTGACCAGTTGTTCCATAGCATTTGAGTTTATAAATTCTAGGAACCGTTGGGCAAGGGTGTTTGGGCTTGAGTAGTTTTTCCAATCAATGTTTGGGTAGTTGAAGTCACCCAATATAATGGTGTTTGGAGAGACCTTCATATTCTCCAGTGTTCTCAGGAAAGCCGAGTGGGGTTCCTGTGTTTGTGAGGGTGGTCTGTAGCAGGCTACAAACTGAAAGGCAGTTTTGCCCACTGTTAGTTGCACATGGATGGTCTCCAATGCTTCATGCAGTGCCACTAACCTGGAGGTGTGGTTATCTTTGATAAATATGGATACTCCCCCTCCTTTTGTGGTTCGGTCCAAGTTTTGGGGCCGAAAAGCATGGTATGAAGTATAACCTGTTAGTGCTGGGGTGCTCTCGGGAGCCTTGAACCAGGTTTCTGTTACTGCACAGATATCGATATTCTCCATACTGAGGAGAGTCTCGAGTGCGTGCATCTTGAGGTTTTGACTTCTGGCGTTGAGCAGCATTACCCTTAGTTTTTTTTTTCTTTGTGTTGTCTATGGAGGTGGGTTTGTCTATTGAGCCTTGCCTAAAAAAGGCACTATGGGGGAGGCAAGAGCCTTTGCCAGTATTCGAAAACTCAGGGGTGACAGGTGCAAGCCGTCCCTAGCGAAGCAACGTGGCTTGTCGAGCATGTCATCCCAGGCTGACAGACACTGGATCCCCTTTGAATGACACCAATACTTTAACCAATTGTTAAAATTGATCATTTTGTCTTTATACTGTGGCATCATTCTTAGTGAGGGCAAGATGCTACTCAAGGTCAGGGTCATAATGGCCTGGGCTACATGATCAGAAAACTCCTCTATGTCTCTTTTCATGTAGTCCAGGGAGGTACATCTCAGGTCATTCACACCAGCATAGACAATGACAGAGTCATATTTTTACTTGCTTTGGAGTGACCTGAGTGCTTGTGTTATGTGGCGGATCCTGGCACCTGACAGGGAGCTTACAGTGACCTTCTCCTTGTTCAGTCTAGTGAGTGGGACGTCAGTGTGTCTGACAATAGAGTCACCTATTACAAGTGTATTACTGACTTTGAGAGCTATGTGCTACGTGGGTATTGTTTCGTGGTAGGGGTTGCTTGGATATCTGCTTTGGAGGTCTCTGCTGCTTAGGCAGATTTTTATTTAGAGCCTCCGAGTATGTTTTTGTGTGTTTATGTGTTTGGTTTGCTGATGCGATAGGTCTATGTGAGACTGGATTTGTGGTGTGTGTGGTTACCTTCTCCTCCTGACTGGCTGTGCCAGTACTGGGTTGAGAGAGCTCAGCCTCCAGTTTGGCTATATAGTTGCATCTCTCACATATATTTGAGCTTGTTGGGAGGAGGAGAGGGTGGTCTGTATACATAAGGCAGTTGTAACATTGCCTCAAGATTCCCAGATTCACCAGCTGGACTGGAGAGTAAACCCGAAACTGACCTTTGGACATGCCTGAATAATATATGGAACTACTTATTGACTGATCAGAAAAAAACAATAGGGAGCAAGTACTTAAAAGGAGTATAAGAGGGTGTAGTGCTTAAGTTTATTAGTGTTTACCTATGAGATTAATTATACGAGCAAGTGCAGGGCTTTAGAATGAAAATAGAGTGCTTATTTTGAGATTTAAAGCAGTTCTAAGGGAAAAAGTGAAGAGCAGACTTTGTGGAGCCAGGAATAGTTTAAACCTGTTTAAGCGGCACTGCCCAACACTGCTCTGTGTGCAACACCGCGCAAAAAGAGAGTTGGAGGGTTTTAAGAGGGAGAGATCAAACAGTTTGGAATTGACCCAAAATGCCCAATAAAACTACAGTTTCTAGGCAGTAACCACTCCTACAGAGACAGGCAGGCTGCTCAGTGTTAACCACTGCCACTGGTGAACACAGAGACTTCCATTTAGCCCAAGTAAGCACTGGCCTCCAAGAAACTTACAAACAGTTCAGAACAGCAAGTCTGTAACTGAACTTTCTTTTAAATTATAGAAAGTGGGAAAATAGCAAGATTTTTTTTGTTTTTTTGTTTTTGTTTAAGGATAGCAGAGACACACAAGTAGCAAACTAGTCAGAACAGTGCAATAAACGACCCCAACACGTGTGTGCTAGGTCAGAGGCAGGTAAAATGCAATTTAAAGAAAAAGCAATTTTAAATTAAGTGCAACACAAAAAATGCAGTAAACAGGCTCTAGGTATGTTCTAAATACTGTTTCTAACACAGATATCAACTTTTGCAATAAAGAAAATGCCGAAAAGTAGGCGGCAATGCAGTTTTTATAAGAAATAAATCAGAAGAAAATACTTAAAATCTCAAAAGTGGCTCCTTTCTTCTCTCAGCGTTTTCTCCTCCTGGTAGGTGCTTCAGCAACAACTATCAAGCCTGGAAAGATGCCAAAACCACACGGCTGCAGGGTTTTAAGAGAGAGAGATCAAGGAGTTTGGAAATTACCCAAAATGGCCAATAAAACTACAGTTTCTAGGCAGTAACCACTCCTACAGGGACAGGCAGGCTGCTCAGTGTTAACCACTGCCTCTGGTGAACACAGAGACTTCCCTTTAGCCCAAGTAAGCACTGGCCTCCAAGAAACTTACAAACAGTTCAGAACAGCAACTCTGTAATTGAACTTTCTTTTAAATTATAGAAAGTGGGAAAATAGCAAGATTTTTTTTGTTTTGTTTTTATTTAAGGATAGCAGAGACACACAAGTAGCAAACTAGTCAGAACAGTGCAATAAACGACCCCAACACGTGTGTGCTAGGTCAGAGGCAGGTAAAATGCAATTTTAAGAAAAAAATATTTTAAATTAAATGCAGTAAACAGGCTCTAGGTACGTTCTAAATACTGTTTCTAACACAGATATCAACTTTTGCAATAAAGAAAATGCCGAAAAGTAGGCGGCAATGCAGTTTTTCTAAGGTGCTTCAGCAACAACTATCAAGCCTGGAAAGACGCCAAAACCACGCGGCTCCATTGTGTGCTTTCAGACATTACGCAGTTTTGTAATTTAGAGTCCTCTCTTAAGTAATTCTTCACTGCAAACTACTACTTTTTTCTTAAAAACTGTTAAACATTTCTTTTGACATGAGTCACAGACGTGTATAGATTCATTCAAACACAGAGCTGTTACTTGTGCAACTTTGTATGTTAACAAATAAACAAACATGTCAAGTCAGGAAAAGTAAACTTCATTCTAGATTCTGAGAAGCCTTTTGATGGTGCAGAAGTAATACATAGTAAATTATTTTAACATTAGTGCTATTATACGACAGGCACCTACACTACGCTGAGACCTAAAGAAAATAATCACTGTGCAACAAGTCTTTTCTGTGATTTTTTATTGCTGTTCTTAAATGGTATAATGTCAGCACTTTCAAGCAAAACTAATAAAGTTACAGCTTTTAAATTCCTTCTAAAGTTTAATATACCTTTACTTGTTTTCAAATGAAAATGAATTTCACAAAAAAAAAAAAAAAGAAAGAAAAATGGCAAGAGAATTCATACAATTATTTATTTGTTTGTTTATTTGTTTGCTTATTCATTTATTTATTTGCATTTGTTTACCAGGAAAGTCCACTGGGCCAAAGTGAGCCTATTTTCAGTGGAGGCCCAGGGAGGAAAGCTCCATATAATCACATACTTACAATAGAAAATTGACAGTCACAGTTAAATAAACAAAGTATTGGTTCACTACATTGCTTAGATTACATAAGAGGTATGCAGTTACAGTTAAGCAAAGGTAGAAGCTAAATATTAGCAACTATTTTAATTACAATACAATACTAAACAAAGAGATAGCATTAAATGTACATATAAGATGTCACAGTTGCGTATACTAAGAATCATGTTGATAACTTAATATTTTTAATGCATTAGTAGAAGTTAACACTAATAAAGATTTGTTCTGCAGGATGTATCATAAAAAGGTATGAGAGTAAAAGTCAAGCATATAGGTCAGTAGTACAATTTAGGAGTGAATATTAAGTATATAGAGTAAATATCAATTATCAGGTAAGTATCTCTGAAAAGTAGGCCTAGATGATCATTCTTTAGATGTTCATATTAGTAGGTAGAAAAGATTAGATGGAAGGGAAGAAGTAAATAAAGGTGAGGTTAGTTATGAGTCTGGGGAATCAGATTTTAAGAGGTAGAAAATTAGAGCATGTGCACTGCCATAGAGTGGAGAGGTGTTGCCGTAGAGATTTTTTTAAGGAAGAAGCATTATTTGTGGTCCTAATAGTTAACGGGAGTGCATTCCATTGTTTGGCAATAGAGAATGAGTACAGCAGTTGGAAGTTTTGGTTTTTCTACTTGCAGGAGGAGTTGGTTTTCAGATCTGAGTGGTCTACTTGGGTGATAGTGAGTTAGTATAAAAGTAATGGCTGGGAAGACTGATGGTTTGCAGATTATTCTGTGTGCTGTAGTTAATTGTAATTATGTGAGGTAATATGAGAGGTCAAGCCAAATTAGTAAGTGTAAAGAGGAGCAGTGATGAAAGGAATATTTTGGATTGGTTGTGAGCGTGGCAACTTTATTGTAGTAGGACTCAAGCTTGTTTTTTACATAGGACTGGTTATTCATAAGGAGAGGAGCACTATATAGGAGAGAAGGTAGTAGAAAGGTTAAGGCAAGGGTTTGTTTTATAGAGTGGTTGAAAAGTTTTTATGTCTATAAAGGGTACCCAATTTTTGATGTTTTTTTTTTTTTTTTATACTGTTGTGGTCATGCAGGTCGAATGTTAGGTTTTCATCGAAGATAATGCCTAGTAGTTTTGTATGGGAGACAGCCACGATAGTAGCTTTGTTTTGAGAATAGCGAATTCAGTCTTGTTTAGGGGGGTGCTTTTCTTACTGATATATAATAGGAGTTTGGTTTTAATGGGGTTTAGGGCAAGATGTTGGTTGGTCATCCAAGTTTCAGTAGTTGTAAAGGCATTTTGGGTTATTTGCAGAAGTTCACTTGTGGAGTTGGCAGAGCAGATAATGGCTGAGTCATCTGCATATTGCATTACAGACCCATAAATCTGAGTGGAGTGAAAGTTGTTGATGAAAATACTGAAAAGAAGAGGCCCTAGTATGGAGCCTTGGGGAACACCTGTGGTTGTGTCAAGGAATGGAGAACAAGAGTTCTGCCATTTAGTAGATTGTTGTCTATTTAGGTAGTTAGTGAACCAATTTAGAGTTGGGGGGAGAAACCTAGATTGAAGAGTTTAGCGAGACGTAGAGGGTGGGAGACCATATCAAAGGCCTTAGAGAGGTCAAGAAAGAGTAAGGATACAATTTTACCTGCATCACAAGCTTGATTAACTGTATCCATGAAGGATATAAGAGCTGTAGTTGTGCTGTGGCCTGGCCTGAACCCATGCTGAGTAGGAGAGGGGAGTTGATTTTGAAGTAGATAATTTAAAAGTTGATTATGGATGCATTTTTCCAAGATTTTAGAGATAGGGAAGAGAATATCAATAGGACGAAAATTGGAAATGTCTGTGCTGTTACTGCCTTTGTAAAGGGGGAGAATATATGCTTTTTTCCAGCTAGCAGGTACATAGGACTCTTGGATAAATCTGTTAAGAAGTATGCTGATAGGGTAAGTAACAGCTTTAGCTGACATTTGAAGGTATTCTGGGGTAAGGTGTCAGAAGCATTAGTGCCAGGTTTAAGCCTGAGAAATAGTTTTGTTATAGTAGCAATAGGTATGGGGAGAAAGAAAGAGTAGATAGAGAGGCCGTAGTGGTATTTTGTGAAGACTGCTTTGGTGGAGCAGAGTTAGTATTACAATTAGTTTGAGGAAAGATGGCAGTCAGACTAGATATACTGTTGATGAAATATGGGTTGAAAAAGGTGGTTATTTCAATAGGTATTTTGTCTGGATTTGGGCAAGGGTTGTTTTTAGTACTAAGGTTTAGATGAGATGAAATGGAGTTCCAAAATTTCTTCGGGTTTTGTTTACAGTTCTTTTGGAAACTAAGATAGTGTTCTTTTTTACCACTAATGACTAGGTGCTTTACTTAATTACATCGCTGTCTAAATTGTATCATATCAGAGGGATTCTTATTTTTTTTTGCCATTTTTCCATGATTTCTCCCTAGCAACCATAAGTTGCTTGGTAGTTCTGGAGAGCCATATGGCGTGGTTAGTTTTTACTCATTTTGTCGGAGTGGGACTAGTTTGTTTAGGGTCTCGAGAAATGTTGAGTTATATTCCAATTTATGTTTCTCAAGGTTTCATTTAGAGTTGTTGGCTTAAAATTGGTTAGGTTTCTTGTTTGTTTGTATTAGTGTTGACTTGGTTTTGGAAGGGATTTACATAGAATATAGGCAGGCAGGTGGTCACTGATGCTGTAAGGTAGCATGCCTGCTGATGAGATTTTGTTTGGGTCAGAGACTAGAATCCAATCAATGATGGAACCACTGTCTTTATTTCTGTTAGTCTAGTTGTATCGGTAATTAAAGTTAAAGAGGCTGATATTGGATGAGGGAGAGTGTTTGAGAGATCTAGCCAGTTTATATCGCCCAGGATAATTGTTTCATTTTTTATGTTATTTGATGTCCAAGCAAGAATTTCTTCTAACAGGGGAATTTTGTTACCTGGGGGATATATAAGGATATGATGCAGAGATTCTTACAGTTATTCGTTTTTAGAAATGATATTAGGATCTTGGCTACTATTTGCCAAAGGGAAAAAAATCCATAAACAGTTGCCCAAGAATCTTAACATTTTTGGAAGCAATAAGTGCTCAAGAAAGGACAAATAATATGAAACAGGATCAAAGATAACTGACACACAGGAATAATATGGCTTAAACTCTGACCAGTACAGGGGTGCAGTAATAATACTGCAGATACAACACCAGAGGAGGTGAAGAAAGATATGAGTCACAACCCAAGGTTTCAATAAACCCATCACTCTCTTTCCCTATCCCCACCTATGATTTTGAGCTTTGAGTACTGACTTAAAGGATAAGATCATAGAAAAGGGGATACAAATAGAGGTTTCTTCAGGCTCCATGAATATGTGAGGAGTTGAGCATCCCAGAAAGCTGTCAATGTAGAACAGATGCTCCTCTGGGATGAGAAGAGTCAGTTGTCACAGTCTAGGCAGTAAGGATGCCTCAAGGGTATCTCTCACAGGAGGTGTTCCAGGAATGGTCAACTGGGAAGAGGCCCTGTGGCAGACCCCAGCAAACAATGAAGGAATTCTATGAGCTTGCTGGAGGAAAATGTTTGGATCTCACAGGTTGAGCCATAGAATATTTCTAGGACTAGAGAAGTCAGTTCTAACCAAATTAGCTTACTACCACTATGACACTCACCAGGACAAGAGATTTAAGAAATAGATAGATGATTAATCTTTTTCCCCATGCTTGTATACTAAATTTTCAAAAGGACCTCGTTCAGTGTTTCTCTAACATCTTAAAAATGCATTTCTTTCTCATTGTTGCAGTTGTTTACTTAGTTAATTGAGGACAACCTTTCATAACCTCAAGGACTTTAGCACACCAGCAACCTTTGTCATCTCTGAATTCAAAGTAAGACAATGGTCTTTGATTCAATTTTCCAACTAACTTAAACCTTCCTAAGATAAACCCAAGAAGATGAATATACTGAACCAATTAGCACATAAAAATACATTCATTATAGCCATACTTTCTTTTTGTAAATAGTAAAAGTTCTACAAACAGCACATAGTGTGACAGAGAAATCATTGCAAGCAGTCATATTTCTCATGCTGTACTTTAGGAAATGTATCTCTCAACCTTTTAGTGCAAGAATTCTGCACAAAGTCAAAAAAAATGACAGGACAAAGGTCCCAAATCCATCCATCCACAACCCCTTTTCCCATTTTTGTACATGGGGTCAGGGTGTCACTTCAACAGTGACAAACATTTGGAGCCAAGGTTTACACTGCTGAGTGGCTAGCCCTGCTACAGCTGTTCCTCCCATACCACACATTTCCAAACATACTCATACCTATGACCAATTTAGAGTGTCCAGTCCACCTACTGAATGTCTTTAGAATGTGGGAGGAAACCGCAGCACCCAGAAGAAACCCATGTGAAGACAGGGTGGACATGTAGACTCCACACAGAAGGCACCCCAGCCGAGAATTGAACCTAAGAACCTCTTGCTGTGAAGTAACAATGCTATCTGCTGTGTCAAGGCCCAAAATCAAGGACAAATTTGAAATACTACTTTTCTAAAGTCTGTTGCTAGAATGATAGATTTTGCATTAACATGCATTTTGTGAAGGCTATGGAGTCTGAAATTCAGGTGTGTGTCATTATTTAGTGACTACATTCCTTAGTGATTTTCCTAAAATACATGGATTTTATGAGAAACACACAAAAAAACAAGAGGCAAAAATTTAGACATTCTGCAAAATTCTGGACAGTTAAGAGGTCTGTGGCATGTCTTAAACTGCACAAATCACATCCAAAATTGCATTCCAAATGCTTATAAAACATTTAAGAACTGTTATGGTAAGCAAAGGCTACAGTTTTTATCTACTACGTGAAGTACTACTCATGACACACTATTTACTCTTGTTAATTTTGGTCACTGTTTACCCTATTTGCATATTTTGTACATTTAGGAATTCTTGATGCTGTCAGTGCCACAGGGGAAAAATTATTTACGCTTCAGCATACTTTAGTGTTGTTTACTATTTTCAGTAAAGCAGTTCTGTGAAGAAGAGTTACAGCAGATGTCCATATTGTGCTTTGCCATACCCAAAATGGTTGTTGATAATATACTCTGCTAAAACACAAATCCTTCAACATAACATTATTTTGTGGAAGTTATCATTTTCATATATATAACAAGACAAGGTAGTAAACCTGAATTACTTTCATTTAAAACTACTGCATGTAAGATTATTGATAAATATTGGTAGTACCTTGATCTTTGAACACAAGTAGTCACACTCTTAGAAAAGTAATATACCCTCCCCTGAAAAAGTTCTGCTATGAACTGTTATTTCTTCCTCTTGCCCCCCCAAAAAAAGATATGCCAGCAGCACTGCCACAGATTGTTAAAGCCCTGACTGTGGGCCAGATGGCCTGAATTTAGTAAGCAGCTCAGATATCTAATGGAGCTGGTGTGAATGGGATGGCTGTGCCTGTCTTGGGGGAGGGGGCAGAATGGCATATCAAATGACACAATCCCTCAGATGATGTGTGAAATTACAAGGGCAGCCAAAGGATGGGTGTTTGGTCACTGATCTGCTGTGCAGTAGCCCTCACTGTTGTTACACAAGAGAATGTACTTGTACAGGGAAGGCATAGCGACTCTTGTAGTGACACAAGTCAGACATCTTCCACCCAGGGGTGAGGTTATAGGTTAACTATGGTTTACACTATGACACTAAGTTACACCTTTGTGAAGAAACAAATTACCAAGCACAACTTTTCAGGAATTCAACCTAAATAAATAAATAATAACAAATAAACAAACTTCCCTGCTCTCCCAATGCAGGGTAATCTCCCCACCCTCCCAAACTTATATATACCAACTCAACAGTCGTGCCAACATGAAGGAAAGGGAAATATCAGAAAACAAATGAATCACTGAAGGTAGAGGCTTGGAGATGGAAGCAGCAGTGATTTCCTACTGTGAACAGTGTTCAGGAAGCTTGAGGTCAGGAAGCTGAACTTAACTAAATGGAATACCACCCAGTCTGCATACAATAATGTATAGGGAAGCACTTAAATATGCCCTGATTACAGAGCTGCAGGTCATGGCACAAAATGCCCCTTAGCTGCATAAATGATGGCCACACCTGGAATTGCACTATCCTAGGTGATAGAAAACAAATGAGTAAAGGTCGTAGTTCCATGGTTGGCAAATAAGGGAGCAATGAAACATATGCAAAAAACAGAAAGCAAGAGATGATACCAGACTGACAACTATTAGGGCATCCAGCTTTTATATTGTGTTAATCCATAAATCCTCAACTGTGTGATTAAAACACATCAGTGACCAGAATTTGCAATGTAAATCATTTCATCAGAATTTTCTTTGATTTAGCAAATTAAAAAAAGTTTAAAACAATTTTAACTCAACACAATTGTAATGAGTCTGTTCTTACACATAGCAGATGTGATTTATGACCATGGTACCCAAACCGCTATTCTCTTAGAAGAATTTTATTAAGAACAAATGTTGGACAGACAGAAAATGTTTTTATCAATTCCAAGTACCATGCAATATCACAAGTTATACTTAAACAATAGAGTTATATATAACTATTTAAAAATACCATATAAAGATATCAATATTTAGCTAAACAATTAGAATTAATACTACACAATACACATTATAAACAGTGTTATACATTAGTAGAGCTGGTGATAGTACTTCTGAAAATGCATTCATTCTTCTTCTTCTTTTGGCGTTTCCCAGTTAGAGGTTGCCACAGCAGATCACCTGTCTGCTCATGATTGGCAGTGGAGTTTTACAGTGTCGAGTTGCCAGCCCAGCGCCCAACCTTCCACGGAAGGCACACACACATGCACGCACTCACACCTAGGGCCAATTAGGAGTGTCCAATCCACCTACAGCATGTCTTTGGGATGTGGGAGGAAACTGGAGCACCCGGAGGAAACCCACGTGACCACAGGGAGGACATGCAGACTCCACACAGAAGGCACCCCAGCCAAGGATCGAACCGGAGAACCTCTTGCTGTGAGGCAGCAATGCTAACCGCTGCAATTTCATAAAAACAGTTATAAATTAAAAAAAAAATCAGTGTATTGAGAGTCACTGGTACAAAAATTGAAAGCTTAGTCCCATGTTCACTATACTCCCTTTGAGACACCCAGGACCTCAATGCTCTTGTCTGGATGGGGACTTTTCCATGTAATCACTTCTGTTCTCATCTCCCACCAGTATCACCATCTCTACCAAATACAAAACTGTAATGCATGATCTTTAATTAGAAGTAACCCACCAAAACACAGACCTAATAAAATCACACAATTCTGAAAGGCATATCTGTACATTGGATAGATTTCTCCATAAGTAAACATACTTATGACAAAGATGAGACTATACCTCTCCACCTGTGTTTATGTCAACATGTACCATCATGCCATAAAATAGCTAACAATTTTGAAAAATGACGTATACCAATCTTATGACAGTGTGTGAGATGGCATTTTTAGTCAGACTCTTTTTCTTCACCTAGGATTGGGGCTAGCCTAACTCAAAACATAGAGTTTTGCTGTTCCATTTGTCACATTTATCTATGATGTGCATCTGTAGATGTGCAAAACATCAAAGGGATGAGTAATATTTCTGGACTTTTTGGTTTTCAAGTTTTTTTATAAAATGCAAACACACACAAGCAATACACACTCATGCACACACACACACACACACACACACACACACACACACACACACACACACACACACACACACACACACACAAGCACTAGCTTAAGCTTGATTCAGGAATGTGCACAGAAATACTAATCCCCACTACATTAATATTATCGTCTTTAGCAGATCTTGCCCAGAACGGCAAAATTGGTTTTCACTGATTTGTACTTGCAACAATTCTGTTCTTTTGCAAACATTAAACAGTGCAGTATGATTTGCACTTATAGTTACCTAATATAGCATTAGTATATTTGCAGTGAAAGTCTGATGCAAAGAATGGCAAGGCATGACACCTGTGAGATGAAGGGTGATTTAGTTCATTTTAAAGAAGCAAGCTTGGCACATTTCTTGCACAATGTCACAGATCAGTAGAAAACTGCTGCTCCATCTATGCAGTGTACTCTGTTAGACTTTCTCAGTTTTATGTCACTAAACTGCTGAACAAACCTTATGAGTTATTATACGATTTAGTATATGAATTAACATTTTTAAAGGACTGTCCATCTGGTAGAAACATATACTACAGCTCACGACCTCACCCAATTCAAGTACTGACTTATTCTCTTCTCTCTCTCAAGTCAGACTAAGTACCCAGTCATAGATGCCAGGGTTACATTTACAATAAAATGACGTGCTGCTATCCGATATTTCTGGAGATTTGTACACTCAGATGCTTTTACTGCTTTCAGCTACTGATTGATGCAATTAACTGAACTTGTACAATAGAAGCAGAAGCCCCGTCCTTGTTCTTCTTCATGGAGTTTTGCACCAGGACCTCTCATCTGTCTGATATTAAAGACTGTATATTAAACTGATAATTGGATCATAAAAGGACTTGGATCAGAAGAAGGAATAATTTCATCTTTTTGAATGTGAAATTGAATGGGTTGGATGTACAGTACTTGAACTGGGTAAGGTGATAACAGTTTTCATGTTAATGGATGATTGGGGTTAGCATAATGGTTAAGGTTTTTACCTTATAGACACAAGGTACAGGGTCTGATTCTCACCTTGAGAAAACATGACTAGGCTTTAAAAGGCCCCTTGGGGTCATTATCCTAGTAACTGTCTATGAACCTATAAACTGCTGCTGTCACTGGTATTACCTGTATGTTTTGCCATGCAGGAAAGACAGTTAACACCTAAGGGAGGCAGATGGTATCTCAGCCTCACTGAGCTCATCATTAATACAAGGAAGTTGGTGGGAATGAAGATGTAAAATAAAAGCTGCCGTGAGACCACAGATCATTCAGCAGGCACAGTTATTTCCTGGACACATCCATAGCTGTAATTACCTGGACTGGCCTGGGTATGAAGGTATATATTGCATGTGTGCAAGTAAAAAAAAATAACTGAAGTTCATTAAAATACAAACAATCCTTGACACTTGTGAGTTGTGGGTGCAATAACTGTTTCTTGGTGGATTAGATTATCACCGGTTCATCCAACAGGTAGGAATCATGAGCAGACCACCTAGACCAAAATACTACTTACCTGTCATCATATGTGGTTCTGGATCTACATATTACAAGTCTGCATTCTTTCAAGAAACAGGATACTGCTGTTTGTTTTGCCTTATTACTGCAAAATACACTGGAAGATCAACAGTCTTATCTTGTTTTGAACTAGCTTTTATAAAACATGCGCACATCTTTAAATATGGGATTTAGCCAGCTGTACTGGTATATAGGGATAAAGACCTGACTACAACCCAGGTAACTCCAGTTCAGTTTGTAGCTAAAGCACTTTCTGGTTCTGTCTAGAGAAGGAAAGAGTACGAAAGAGGATAAGCTTGCTTGCATCTGTCAGTGAGAAGGGGAGCATGGATTTCTGGGTCACATGAAGTGCACAAATTTCCTTGCTTGTTCCAGGAGGCAGAGTTGTCTGACGGCTTGTGTCATGATCAGAAATTACAGCCCTGCACTATGGCCATTATGTAGTTAAGGGACACATCTTCTGCATAATGTTCCCCAAAAGAAATGTGTCTGTCAAGAATACAGCAACACGAGTAATTGTTCACTTACACCAAAGTACAGAAGCTTCAAAATACACTTGCTCAGTTTGG